>NC_135985.1:21711165-21733665 GCF_053455715.1 Rhinoraja longicauda
ATTGAGATCTAAGGAGGAAAGATCCAAAGGAGGAGAGAGCAAAGTACTTTGCCAAATTCATCAGTTCACATAGGAGCAGAATGAGGCCATTCGGCCCATCCAGTCTACTCCACTGTTTAATCTCGGCTGGTCTATCTCTCCCTCAGTCCCATTCCCCTGACACCCGTACTAATCAAGAGTCTGCCAATCTCTGCCTCAACCCAGGGAGCTGCCTGTCAATCTATGGAATTCTCTGCCACAGAAGGCAGCGGAGGCCAATTCACTGGATATATTGAAGGGAGAGTTAGATACAGCTCTTAAGGGTAACAGAATCAAGGGATGTGGGAGAAAGCAGGAACGGGGTACTGATATTGGATGATTTTCCAAGATCACATTGAATGGCGGTGCTGGCTCAAAGGCCCGAATGGCCTACTCCTGCGCCTATTTTCTATGTTGCTGGTTCTATGTTTATAAATTATGCATGACTTGGCCTCCACAGCCTTCTGTGTGAGAGAGAAACAGATTGAGATACCCTCAAAGAAAAATGTTACCAAAAATGAAATTGCCTCCTTGTAGACTACGCCCCCTGATTTTGGAAAGAGTACTTGTGTTATGCACTGTGGACCTCTTGGCTTTCATTGCTTTGTTTCACACCCGATTTTAACTTATAAAATGCTGTTTGACTTTAAATAACATTTCACGGTGTAGGGCAATGCTTCCCAGCAAGTTACCTCTGTGAGGAGCTACAGGAGTGGATGGTATGAGTGGTCACCTTCGTAACCTTCGTTCACCTTCGTCTCACTAGGGCCCTGTACAACTGCAGAAGGACCTCTTTGCTCCTATACTCAACTCCTTCACAACAAGAGGAGTTGAGTATAGGAGCAAAGAGGTCCTTCTGCAGTTGTACAGGGCCCTAGTGAGACCGCACCTGGAGTACTGTGTGCAGTTTTGGTCTCCAAATTTGAGGAAGGATATTTTTGCTATTGAGGGCGTGCAGCGTAGGTTACTAGGTTAATTCCCGGAATGGCGGCACTTTCATATGTTGAAAGACTGGAGCGACTAGGCTTGTATACACTGGAATTTAGAAGGATGAGAGGAGATCTTATCGAAACGTATAAGATTATTAAGGGGTTGGACACGTTAGAGGCAGGAAACATGTTCCCAATGTTGGGGAGTCCAGAACCAGGGGCCACACAGTATAAGAATAAGGGGTAGGCCATTTAGAACTGAGATGAGGAAAAACCTTTTCAGTCAGAGAGTTGTGAATCTGTGGAATTCTCTGCCTCAGAAGGCAGCGGAGGCCAATTCTCTGAATGCATCAAGAGAGAGCTAGATAGAGCTCTTAAGGATAGCGGAGTCAGGGGGTATGGGGAGAAGGCAGGAACGGGGTACTGATTGAGAATGATCAGCCATGATCACATTGAATGGCGGTGCTGGCTCGAAGGGCCGAATGGCCTCCTCCTGCACCTATTGTCGATTGTAACTGAACTCCCAGGACTCGATTCCAAGGCGGAACTTCGAGGTCTCTGGCAGATGCTGAAACAGGGCGATGCAGAGACACCAACGTGGGAGAAACTCAGTGGGTCAGGCAGCATTGGTCTGATGGGGTCTGAAGGGTCTCGATCAGAAACATCACCTATTCCTTTCCCTCAGAGATGCTGTCCGACCCACTGAATTCCTCCTGTATTTTGTGTCTATCTTCGGTCTAACCACAGTTCTCCTTGCACAAATATAGAGACACTGGTCGATTATCCTGGGCTGTTACTGCTGGTTGTTATCACAGCTGCCTGAGCTGCTGAATAGATACAGTGCTTTGGACTATTAATTCAGATTTCCAGCAATTTTGATTTTGAATATAAGATGGTTCGGCGACTCGAATGCCCAGGAATGAAGGGGATTACACAAAGTGGGTGACGCTAACCGATCCATCACCAATGTAAGCTCCCCACCATCGAAGGGGTCGATAGAATGCACTGCCTCGAAAAGGCAGCCAGCATCGTCAGAGACCCACACCACTCTGGGCACAAAGTGCTGGAGTAGCTCATTTCATCACCCCTGCCATCGGAGGAAGGTACAGGACTCTGAAAACCGTGACCTCCAGATTCAGGAACAGCTACTTCCTAACAAACATCAGCCTATTGAACACTAGAAACACTAACTAACTATGTTGTATCTATGTATATGGTATATCTGGCCTTTATTCACAAAATGCTGGAGTAACTCAGCAGGTCAGCAGCATCTCGGGAGAGAAGGAATGGGTGACGTTTCGGGTCGAGACCCTTCTTCAGACTGAAGAAGGGTCTCGACCTGAAACGTCGCCCATTCCTTCTCTCCGAGATGCTGCCTGACCTGTTGAGTTACTCCAGCATTTTGTGAATAAAAACCTTCGATTTGTACCAGCATCTGCAGTTATCTTCTTATACTGGTATATCTGGCCTGTTTGGACAGCAGGCAGAACAAAGCTTTTCACTGTACCTCGGTACACGTGACAATAACAAACCTAAACTGTGAACTGCTTGATCGACTCAATGTGCTGGAGTGACTGAGAAGGTCAGGCAGCATCTCTGCAGGAAAAGGATGGGTGACATTTCGGGGTTTTTATTTGACAAAATACTTTATTCCAAAACAAAAAGAAACATAACGCGATCAAATCAAAAGCCGCCTGTATCGGCAGTTTACAAACAAAACAATTATCAATTAAAATTCCGCCAACTTTGTCAATAATACATTCGACCTCCCGCGGCGACCGGCGTTCACGGAAGGCCGCGTGGACACCGCGTGTTTTCGGTTGGGACCCTTCTTCAGACTGAGGTAAGACCCTGATCCAAAACGTCACCCATCCCTTTTCTCCAGAGATGCTGCCAGACCCGCTGAGTTACTCCAGCACTTTGTGTCCATCTTTGGTGTAAACCAGCATCTGCAGCTGTTTGTTTCTGCATATTACAGTGCTGGTTGCACTCAGGAGGGAGTTAGATGTGGCCCTTGTGGCTAAAGGGATCAGGGGGTATGGGGAGAAGGCAAGTACAGGTTACTGAGCTGGATGATCAGCCATGATCATATTGAATGGCGGTCCAGGCTCGAAGGGCCGAATGGCCTACTCCTGCACCTATTTTCTATGTTTCTATGTTTCTAGGACTTTATGTTATCCACGAGTCCTGTGTTTACAGGCCAGTTATGCAGCTGCAAGTAAGAATTTCATGGTTCCATTGTCCATAACAAGGACAATTAAAGACTCTTGTCTCTTGACTTGAAAGTGAAGAGCTAATGGTTTCAGAGCTGGTTCGAATCCTTTGTCAAGCCACTTTAAACCTTGCCACTGTCTGGTTACATTGATAAGTTGTAACAAAACCTCTTCCAAACAACAAATGCAGTGTTCAACAGCTCAAAGCAGCCACGATCAATATCATACCAAACTCCAACACTCTAGCAGGAGTCATTTAATAAAAACAGAAAATACTGGAAACACTTTTTCTCGCCACAGATGCTGCCTGACCGGCTGGATATTTGCCGCATGCCCTGTTTCTATTTCAGAATTACTGCAGCCACGATATTTTATTTTTCAACTATAACCCATTTCATGCACTTCAGTGTTGCCAGCTCTCCAGTTTCTCCAAGCCTTCCGCCTGTTGAATGAATTACTTGCAAGATGCAGCATTGAGATAGGTCCTTTGTTCATACTTCTTCACACAGAGAGTGGTGAATCTGTGGAATTCTCTGCCACAGAAGGTAGTTGAGGCCAGTTCATTGGCTATATTTAAGAGGGAGTTAGATGTGGCCCTTGTGGCTAAAGGGATCAGGGGGTATGGAGAGAAGGCAGGTACAGGTTACTGAGCTGGATGATCAGCCATGATCATATTGAATGGCGGTGCAGGCTCGAAGGGCCGAATGGCCTACTCCTGCACCTATTTTCTATGTTTCCATGTTTCTATACCAACCACCCATTGACAAGACTTCTGTGTTATTCCCACTTTCTCATCCACTCCCGACACATAAGGGCAATTATCATAAGCCAATGTTCACAAGACAAACCTGCACGTCTTTGGGATGTGGGAGGAAACCAGAGCACCCAGAGAAAGCCACCGCGGTCGCAGGGAGAACGTACAAACTCCATACAGACAACACCTGAGATCAGGATCGAACCCAGGTTAGTTCAGTTTACTTAAGAGATATAGAGAGGATACAAGCCCTTCAGCCCACCGAGTCCATGTTGACCAGTCAGCAACCACACACTAGTTCTATCCTACACACTAGAAACAATTTGCAGATGCCAATTAACCAAACCTGTACGTCTTTGGAATGTGTGAGGAAACCAGAGCTCCCGGAGGATACCCACCGCTGTTACAGGGAAACGTACAAACTCCGTACACCTGTGGCCAGGATCGAACCCGTGTCTCTGGCGCCGCAAGGCCGCAACTCTACACTGCGCCACTGAGAGTATAGAACATCATGAATCTGAATCTGAGTCTGAGGAAGGGTCTCGACCCGAAACATCGCCCATTCCTTCTCTCCAGAGATGCTGCCTGACCCGCTGAGTTACTCCAGAGTTTTGTGTCGATCTTCGCTGCAAGCCAGCGTCTGCAGTTCCTTCCTACACAGTATGGAACATCCTCCTTATTTTAGTTAAGGCCGTCCCTTAGTTCTGGATTCATTTCAAGGGAAGCAACCTCTAAGCATCTAACCTCACAATCCCTTATCTGTTTGAAAACGTTTAACATCGCAGTGTGGTTTTATTTTCATACTATGTTGCAGAAAGCACGAGCATTTCCCCGAGATTTTTTCCAGGAACCTCACATATTGATATGAGCTCTGGATATATTTAATGTGGTTCCAAACCAGATTAAAGAAAATTGGAAATGTGGGCGTAAATATTTTAAGAGGACATGACAACTCCCTGAGTCATAAGCATTCAGTGGAGAGAGTTGCTCTCCCACAAAAGTTCTTTGAAGGGTTGGTGTGGCATTCTGTCGGGACAGAGCTACGTTTATTATTTTTTCTAGCAAGCATTTCGCTGCTCGAGTGGCTGATTAAATATGAAAAAAAAAACATTTGTAGCTTGTCCCCAACTCTTTATTCCTCTTTTTCCTGAAGGTTCTGACCCAGTCAAGAATCTTCCAAGTTGTTGACCCAAGGGGCTGGCACAGTAGCACAGCAGTAGAGTTGCTGCCTTATAGCGCCAGAGACCCCGGTTCCATCCTGACTGCAGGTGTTGCCTGAATGCAGTTTGTACGTTCTCCCCGTGACCGCGTGGGCTTTCTCCGGGTGCCCCAGTTTCCTCACGCACCCCGAAGACGTACGGGTTTGTCGGTTAATTGGCTTTGGTAAGATTGTAAATCGTTCCTAGTGTGTACAGGATAGTGCATGGGGTGATTGGCACAGACTTGGGCGGCCTGTATCTCTGAAGCGGCACGGTGGCGCAGCGGTAGAGTTGCTGCCTTACAGCGAAAGCAGCGCCGGAGACTCAGGTTCGATCCTGACTACGGGCGCCGTCTGTACGGAGTTTGTACGTTCCCCCCGTGACCTGCGTGGGTTTTCTCCGAGATCTTCGGTTTCCTCCCACACTCCAAAGACGTGCAGGTATGTAGGTTAATTGACTGGTAATATGTAAAAATCGTCCCTAGTGTGTGTAGGATAGTGTTAATGTGCGGGGATCACTGGGCGGCGCGGACGCGGTGGGCCGAAGGGCCTGTTTCCGCGATGTATCTCTAAATCTAAAAAAAAAAGCCAAAAGTGCACGTTGACCAGGCACAAGTCCCGCCTGTCAAGATGTTTAGGAAGGAACTGCAGATGCTACTTTATGCCAAAGATAAACACAAAATGCTGGAGTAACTCAGCAGGTCAGGCATCATCTCTGGAGAGAAGGAATAGGTGACGATTCGGGTCAGGACCCGAAACGTCACCTATTAATTTTCTCCAGCGATGCTACCTAGCCTGCTGAGTTACTCCAGCATTTTGTGTCTAGTCCCACCTGTCGAGAGGTGACTCCAGCATTGGGGCATCAAGGTTTGACCGACTTGTCCCAGATAACTGCGGCTCACTGGAACTGATCGCACGAGGCTTAAATCACTGACTTCAACACAACACTATGCTCAGATGAAACAAAAAGTGTTGCAGTTACTCAATGGGTCAGGCAGAATCTGTAGAAAGAATGAACAAGCAATGTTTTGGTTCAAGTCTATTTCTTCTACAGATGCTGCCTGACCTATTGAGTTACATCAGCATTTTTTTTATTTTTAATGACAAACGTACATCACTGAAGCCAATTAGCCTACAAACCTGTACGTCTTTGGGAATGTGGGAGGAGACCGGAGTAAACCCACGTGGTCACAGGGAGAACGTACAGATGTACATTTAATTGAATGTCTGAAGAAGGGTCTCGACCTGAAACGTCACCCGTTCCTTCTCCTCAGAGATGCTGCCTGTCCCGCTGAGTTACTCCAGCATTTAAACCGGCATCTGCAGTTCTTTCCTGCACATTTAATTGAATAACTGGCTGTGGTGACAGAATTTACACAAGACTTCAGCAAGTGGAGTTGCTTGTGCTTCCACTATCGACACGGTATTGGGCGGCACGGTGGCGCAGTGGTCGAGTTGCTGTCTTACAGCGCTGGAAACCCGGGTTCGATCCTGACCAAGTGTGCTGTCTGTACGGAGTTTGTACGTTCTCCCTGTGACAGTGTAGGTTTCCTCCGGGTGCTCCGGTTTCCTCTCGCTCTCCAAAGACGTACAGGGTCTTTGGTAGAATTGTAAATTGCCCCTAGTGGGTGTAGGATGGTGCTCGTGTACGTTGATCGCTGGTCGGTGCGGACTCGGTGGGCCGAAGGGCCTGTCTCTGAGCCGTATCTCTAAACCAAACTAAACGAGATAAATAAGTCGACTGTGATGCAGGAGTATGGGCCTTACAGCTGGGCTTGGGAAAGCAGGGAGAGGGGGAGTTCCGGGTGGCTTTGTCTTCCTTGAAAGGCTGAGCTGAAGTTACAACGTCGACACCATTGCAGCCCTGCAACCTTACAAACCCATTTGTGAAGGTGTGGAGCACAAATAAAGGTGGCACTAGATCAAGGAGAGATCAAACAGTTGGTGCTGGCACTTGGCCAGGCATCCGTTTGCACTGTGCCAACACTGGTATCAGACTTCTACATGGCCCAGCACTTTGGGAAATGCCAGTTCTATTTGTCCTGGTGTATTACCAACGAGGAGAAGGTGTGGTGGTGGAGGAGAGGGGTTTGGGGGGGCGGTGGTTTGGGGGGGGGGCGGTGGTTTGGGGGGGGGTGGAGGTTTGGGGGGGTGGTGGTTTGGGGGGGTGGTGGTTTGGGGGGGCGGTGGTTTGGGGGGGGCGTTGGTTTGGGGTGGGCGGTGGTTTGGGGGGGCGGTGGTTTGGGGGGGCGTTGGTTTGGGGGGGCGGTGGTTTGGGGGGGGCGGTGGTCTGGGGGGGGCGGTGGTCTGGGGGGGGCGGTGGTCTGGGGGGGCGGTGGTTTAGGGGGGGTTTGGGGGGGCGGTGGTTTGGGGCGGGGCGGTGGTTTGGGGGGGGGGTTGGTTTGGGGGGGTGGTGGTTTGGGGGGGAGGTGGTTTGGGAGGGCGGTGGTTAGGGGTGGCCGGTGGTTTGGGGGGGGGCGTTGGTTTGGGGGGGCGGTGGTTTGGGGGGGGCGGTGGTCTGGGGGGGGCGGTGGTTAAGGGGGGGCGGTGGTTTGGGGGGGCGGTGGTTTAGGGGGGGTTTGGGGGGGCGGTGGTTTGGGGGGGCTGTGGTTTGGGGGGGTGGAGGTTTGGGGGGGCAGTGGTTGGGGGGCAGTGGTTGGGGGGGTGG
The DNA here is from genome assembly GCF_053455715.1 of Rhinoraja longicauda. Classification (NCBI taxonomy): domain Eukaryota; kingdom Metazoa; phylum Chordata; class Chondrichthyes; order Rajiformes; family Arhynchobatidae; genus Rhinoraja; species Rhinoraja longicauda. Next base: position 21,718,946 of record NC_135985.1, read on the forward strand.
TTTGGTGGGGCGGTGGTTTGGGGGGGCGGTGGTTTGGGGGGGCGGTGGTTTGGGGGGGCGGTGGTTGGGGGGGGCGGTGGTTTGGTGGGGCGGTGGTTTGGGGGGGCGGTGGTTGGGGGGGCAGTGTTTGGGGGGGGCGGTGGTTTGGTGGGGCGGTGGTTTGGTGGGGCGGTGGTTTGGTGGGGCGGTGGTTTGGGGGCGGTGGAGGTTTGGGGGGGCAGTGGTTGGGGGGGCAGTGGTTGGGGGGGGCGGTGGTTTGGTGGGGCGGTGGTTTGGTGGGGCGGTGGTTTGGGGGGGCGGTGGTTTGGGGGGGGCGGTGGTTTGGTGGGGCGGTGGTTTGGGGGGGCGGTGGTTTGGGGGGGGTGGAGGTTTGGGGGGGCGGTGGTTTGGGGGGGTGGTGGTTTGGGGGGGTGGCGGTGGTTTGGGGGGGCGGTGGTTTGGGGGGGCAGTGGTTTGGGGGGGCAGTGGTTTGGGGGGGCAGTGGTTGGGGGGGCGGTGGTTTGGGGGGGGGCGGTGGTTGGGGGGGGGCGGTGGTTTGGGGGGGGCGGTGGTTTGGGGGGGCCGTGGTTTGGGGGGGGCGGTGGTTTTGGGGGGGGTTGCAGTGTTAGTGGTTGTGTGCATTACCCCTCCTTGGAATGCATTTAACATTTAGTTCAGTCCGGCATTGGCACAGTGGTGCAGCGGGTAGAGCCGTTGCCTCACGGTTCACCCATATCTGTTCAAGAGGGAAATCTGCCTTCCGTTTGCCGCTGGTCGTGTTGCTGCCGGGGTCGATCCTGGCCTTAGCCGCTGCCTGTGTGGAGTTTGCACGTTCTCACTAATGTTTGCAGACTCCGGGTGCTCCGGTTTCCTCCCACATCTCAAGGGCGTGTGGGGTTTGTAGGTTAATTGGCCCTCTGTACATCGCCCCCAGTGTGCAGGGAGTGGGTACAAAAGTGGGATAGCCTGGAACGAGTGTGATTGGGTGATTGATGGTCGACCTGGGGTCAGTGGGCCGAAGGGCCTGTTTCCACACTGCATCTTTCAATCAGTTGTTAGTTGGTGCGAAAATTATCCCTGGCAATTAAACGCTCTTGGGCCTTGATGTCCCAAGGTCGGTTACAACAAATTAAGTACCTCTGAAGTGATTTTGACTTTATAATGTGAGAAGCCTGGCACGGTGGCACAGCAGTAGAGTTGCTGTCTTACAGCGCTAGAGACCCGAGTTCGATCCTGACTATGGGTGCTGTCTGTGTACATTCTCCCCGTGACCTGCGTGGGTTCCTCCAACACTCCAAAGACGTACAGGTTTGTAGGCTAATTGGCTTTGGTAAAGTTGGAAGTTGTTTGTCCCTAGTGTGTGTGTAAGATAGTGTTAGTGTGTGGGGATCGCTGGTCGGCGCGGACTCGGTGGGCTGAAGGGCCTGTTTTCGTGCTGTATCTTTAAACTAAGCTAAACTGAAGGCAATCAGTGCCGTGGTCTTTTACGTTTGCAAGGGGCAAGTTCTCCAGCTCATTGTAACATCCCTGCACGTAGCTGGAAGCTCCATAGACCTCCCAGAATGTCCCACTAAAGGCACTTCACCAATTCCCTTTCTTGGAGGAACGAAGGCTGGGATTGATCTCTGCAGATGTGAATTATGGTGAGCACGTCATTCTCTGTGTATTTTGGCAATCTGCAAAACTGGGACCTCTGCTTTGCAACGGCTCACACTAAACGATATTTTTGCTCTGCAGCAAAGTCTGTTCAGACCTTCGTCAAATTCCCAGCCATTTGCAGACAACACAACAGCTAAGAAGGTTGATGCAACATCATGACCTGCTTGGGTAGGATAAATAGAGGGAAGGTGGACACAGAATGCTGGAGTAACTCAGCGGGGTCAGGCAGCATCTTGGGAGAGAAGGAATGGGTGACGTTTCAGGTCGAGACCCGAAACATCACCCATTCCTTCTCTCCAGAGATGCTGCCTGACCCGCTGAGTTACTCCAGCATTCTGTGTCCATCTCACAGCAGCTGAATCACTAGACTACTAACACCCGGACTGATAATCCAGAGGTGTGCGTTTAACATTGTGACATCTGGGGAGGTTAAATAGAACGAATCAAACTGATTGTGGAATAAAAAGCTAATATTAGTAATAATGGCCAGGAATTTAATGGAAAGCTTAGCTAGTTTGTCTAGCTTGAGGATACCAAGGATAAATGTCTTTGAAATTGTGCCAAAGAACCTTTAACATCCAGAAGGGGCCACACTGAATGACTGCCCATGTAACAGGTAGCTCCTATTCCATATTGTACCGGTCGGTGTCAGCTTAGATTTGACACAAGTCTAAACATAATTTTACACCAACATTTAGTCAGAGAGATGCACTAAGGTGATCATTTTAATGGGTGTGGTGGAGGATTAATTGGAGGGGGTTGGACGGCACAGTGGTGCAGCAAGTAGAGCTGCTACCTCACAGTGCCGGAGACCCGGGTTTGATCCTGACCTTGGGCGCTGTCTCCCCGTGACTGCGTGGGTTTCCTTCAGGTGCTCCAGTTCCCTCCCATCTCCCAAAGACACGCGGGATTGTGGGTTGATTGGCCTCTGTAAATTGCCTCTGATATGTAGGAAGGATCTGCAGACGTCCCCGGCCGACGAAGGGCCATTATGGCCACCTGTTGCCGACCCTGATTTGTTCCGGCCTTTTCTTCCTTCCAGTTCCCCCCCCCCCCCCCTCCCTCTACTTTCAGTCTAAAGAAGAATTCCGATCCAATCCCTTTTTCTCCAGAGATGCTGCCTGGCCCGCTGAGTTACTCCGCCACTTTGTGTCTCTCTTCCTAATGTGTAGGGAGCGGATGAGAAAATGGCATGACACTTCATCTTCTTCTGTCGTGTGTCTTTTAGACCTGCAGCTCCGTTGAGGCGAGCCAGGCCAACGTGTCATCGTCCAGGTCAATCAGAACTCGTTCACCATTCGGTGGGCGGTATTTGGGGCAACTGGTGACTATGTGCTCCACCGTCTGTGTTGGGTCCCCACACTCGCAGAGGGCACTGTCCACGAGACCCCACCTCTTCATCGCCACTCCATAGCGCCCCAACGCCTGTCCTCAAGCGGTCGAGGGTTATCCACTGCTCTCGGGGCAGGTCCTGGCCAGGGATGTCCGTGGGTTCACCGCTGGACCGGTGTAGCCTAGATGGTTCCGCTGACTTCCACTGGTCTCTCCATCTCGTCTTGAGCCAGGCGGCCTTGGAAGTGTCAGCCGGTGTTATACAGAGCAGCTCGTGGGCTTGCACGGCAAAGGGGCGCCGTGACTTGAGGAGCACGTACGTGTCGTGGTGTCTCTGTGACGATCTGATGGAGAAGGCATGCCCGTGAACTAGTGTGAACGGGTGATCGATGGTCAGTGTGGTTTCAGTGGGGCGAAGGGACTGTTCCATGCAATATCTTTCAATCAATCGAAACAAATCAAATAAATCAATAAATCAATCAATCAATAAATCAATGAATGAATGAATGAATTAATTATTTAATCAGTAAATAAACCACTAAATAAATCAGTAAATAAATAAATAAATAAATAGACAAATAAATAAAGAAATAAATCAGTAAATGAATCAAAAAATCAATCAATCAATAAATAGGAAAAAAACTGCAGGTGCTGGTTCAAATCGAAGGTAGACACAAAATGCTGGAGTAACTCAGCGGGTCAGGCAGCATCTCTGGAAAGAAGGAATGGGTAACGTTTCGAGTCGAGACCCTTCTTCAATCTGAGGCCAAATGCAAGCAGGTGGAACTAGCGTAGATGGAGCATCTTGGTCGGCATGGATGAGTCAGGGTAGAGGGCCTGTTTCTATGCTATATGAATCTATAAGGTCATATAAGATCGTGTAAGAGTGCGTCCAATGGAGGTGGGGTGCAGGGGCTTTGTAGCCAGTTCCACTGCAAGGCTCCTGAGGGAAGTTGGAGTCAGAGGGCAGGCCCAAAGGAGGGCAATCAAAGAACTTGCAAATGCCGCCGAACGGAGCAGTCACTGGCTGTGGCTGAAAAGAAAAGATGCTGTCTGGGCTGCCACGTGACCATCTAGAGGCTAACCATAAGACACACACCCAGGTCTGATCACCCTGCGGGGGGCCTGCCTCGACTGAGGGGGTCTTGTGATGAAAGGCCGAAACACCCAGTGACGTTGAGGTACACAACTGAAGATGTGTCTGAATGGTAGCAACAGCACCTAGTGGTCACCCCCGAGAACAACACCAGTCAATTGGATTGTAACAACTAGTCCTACTAATCAATCTTTAAGGAAAGACACAAAAAGAAGTAGAAGCAGGGAGATTTAAGACTAGAATTCCAGAGGGGAAGAGTGATGGATGTTGAAGGCAATGATGGTGTCATTGAATCCAGGGATGGTCTAGGGGACACCACTGGTGTAGCACAGAGATCTGACAGGGTGGTGGGGCTGGGGAGATCAAAGGAATGGTGGGTTATTCCAACTCAGTGACTCTCTGGGAATATTTACGAAGATATTGCATATTAAATCGGGGAGCCCACCTGAAGCATCCAAAAAGGTTAGGAAGGAACTGCAGATGCTGGTTTAAACTGAAGATCGACACATACTTTTATCATTGTTACTTTTTTGCATCCTTTATCATCGTTACGTTTTTTGCATGTCTTTCACTCATTTATTCTATATCTCTTGACATCATCGTCAATATCTCTCGTTTCCCTTCCCCGTGACTTTCCGTCCGAAGACGGGTCTCAACCCGAAACGTCACCCATTCCTTCTGTCCAGAGGTGCTGCCTGTCCCGCTGAGTTACTCCAGCATTTTGTGTCTACCTTCGCATATAAAAGGTTGATTTTTTAAAAGTTATTTCAGCCTTGGAAACGACACAAAAGGGAAGAAAAGCTTCCTGAATAGGAACAAATTGAAAAGAACTTCTAACATAAACTCTGTGCCGATCACAAAGGCAGAGGGGATGATTGGCGTTGTCAGCAGGTATGCATTATTTTATTGTTTATTATTATTTTTTGTTCCTCTTTTTTGTTAAAGCGTCCATCTATTAGCAAGGAGGAATCCAGCAGATGAGGGGGGAACGCAGGTGGGATGTATGGCTTAACGAGAATACCATTGTTGGAAATGATGTTCTGTTTGTAAACCTGTTCTCTAACAAAAACTTGCGTTAAACACGGATGCTGTTGAAGACACTCTCAATGCCAACTGGCATGACTGAAAATGTAAAGACTAAAAAATGTACATTCGTAAAGAGAAAAGCTCCAGGCAACAAAAACATTGCCACATTGATGGTGCTTCCCATGTTCCACGAGAGAAGGCAGAGGTGGAGGGGTCTGAAGAAGGGTCTCGACCTGAAACGTCACCCATTCCTTCTCTCCTGAGATGCTGCCTGACTCGTTGAGTTACCCCAGCATTTTGTGAAATAAATATCAGAGGTGGAGGAGGTCTTTCAGCTCCTTGAGTCTGTCCTCCATTCTGTGATATTGTCGTAGTTCGGTGGCACAGCGGGTAGAGCTGCTGCCTCACAGCGCCAGAGACCCAGGTTCCATCCCGACCCCGGGTGCTGCCTGTGTCGCGTTTCAGCGTTCTTCCTGTGACCTCATGGGTTTCTTCCACGTGACTCTGGTTTCCTGCCACATCCTGGCCAGACATGCCGGCTTGTAGGTTAATTGGCCCTCTGTGCAACTTTACCAGCGTGTAAGAAAGTGGGGTAACAAAGAACTAGTGTGAACGGGTGATCGAGGGCTGGCGTGGACTCAGTGGGCCGAAGGGCCTGTTTCCATGCTGCATCTTTCAATCAATCAGTGGCAAAACTGAATCTTAACCATTTAAAGAAAAGGACATAAAATGCTGGTGTAACTCAGTGGGTCAGACAGCATCTCTGGAGAACAAGGACAGGTGAGGTTAGGATTGCCAACTATCTCACTCCCAAGTAAGGGACAAGGTGACGTCACCGCCCCGCGCCCCACGTGACCTCACCCAGCCAGCGGCCACGTGCTCCCGCTCCACCAATGGTGGCTGCCCAGGCTGGGAGGCGGGTTGTTACGCAACCTCTGTTAGGCGGCACCTACACTGTCCGGACCTACAGCAGCCCCTGGGCCTACACTGTCCGGACCTATACTGTCCAGACCTATACTGTCCGGACCTACAGCAGCCCCCGGGCCTACACTGTCTGGACCTATACTGTCCGGACCTATACTGTCCGGACCTATACTGTCCGGACCTATACTGTCCGTACCTACAGCGTCCGGGCCTACAGCGTCCGGGCCTACAGCGTCCGGGCCTACAGCGTCCGGGCCCACAGCGTCCCGGCCTACAGTGTCCGGGCCTACAGCGTCCGGGCCTACAGCGTCCGGGCCTACAGCGTCTGGGCCTACAGCGTCCGGGCCTACAGCGTCCGGGCCTACAGCGTCCGGGCCTACAGCGTCCGGGCCTACAGTGTCTGGGCCTACAGCGTCCGAGCCTACAGGGTCCGGGCCTACAGTGCCCCCTGGGCCTAATACGGGACAAGGGTGGTCCCGTACGGGACAAACCAATTTAGCCCAAAATACGGGATGTCCCGACTAATACGGGACAGTTGGCAACCTTAGGTGACGTGTCAGGTTGGGACTCCTCTTGATTGTAATTCTGGTATTTTCCTGCGTCTTGCGTCCTTTTCAGGACGGACGATGACAGTGATGTCAACGTTTGAAACATAGAAGATGGACACAAAAGAAGAAGAAGTGGAATGGATATTGAATTGGGTGCACTGGGTCAGTACATAGATCTCGGGACCAGATTAACATGGAGCTGTGTGCGGCTAAAAGTTCTATCCCGCGGTAAGGAAAGGAAAGGAAACTAGTCGCCATTAGATAATGCCTTTCACAGCACCCCTGCATCTCAAAGCTTGCCACTGACAATGAAAAATATTCATTGCCTTGGCAATTCCTTTTAGTGGAGCCTTCACAAACAAGGGATTCCATCTGATCTTCTAGTGGCCACGCACCGACATTGTCAGTGTGGGAAGCAACAGCAGATGCCTGTTTACACCGAAGATAGACACAAAATGCTGGAGTAACTCAGCGGGACAGGCAGCATCTCTGGGGAGAAGGAATAGATGCCGTTTCGGGTTGAGACTGACAGTCAGTGGAGAGGGAAACTAGAGGTATCAACCAACAGCAACTGTTATTAAATTAAATGATTATCAGATGTTACCTGCTTAAATTACCCAGTTTATTCTTTCCCCTTGATCACCTCATAACTTAAATCCAGTTATTGTGCCTGTTATCATTGAACCACAGAACAGCCAGCTTTGTTTTCTAATGTAACAAAGATGGAGACCATCAAATCATATATATGTCGAACATTTCCACACATTTTGCTTGGAAACATATTTTTTTTGTATTAGATCAAAGGAAAACAAAACTGCTGGAGGAACTCAGTGGGTTTAGTTTAGTTTACGGTAGATACAGCACGGAAACAGGCCCTTCGGCCCACCGAGACCACGCCGACTAGTGATCCCCACACACCACACAATCCTACACACATTAGGGACAATTTACATTTATACCAAGCCAATTACCGTACAAACAGCACCCGAGAAAACCCACATGGTCACAGGGGAAACGTCCAAACTCCGCACAGACAGCACCCGTTGTTAGGATCGAACTCGGGTCTCGGGTGCTGTAAGGCAGCAACTCCACCGCTGCGCCACCGTGCCAGGTCCAGGTCAGGTGAGAGTTTCTTCAATAGCATTAATATTTAAGGAACGTTTTTGCAAGGGAACAGGTTAACAAATGGGACGTCATTCTCTACACTGGTATTATCCTCCATCACCTCTCCCTTACATCCCTCCTTGACACCAAATGGACACTTTATTAAAAGAGGAACAAAACTAAACAGGCAGATGCAAGAACTGCTGATGCTGCTTTACAAACAAAAAGATTCAAAGTGCTGGAGTAACTTTAGGACAGCTTAGTGATGCAGCGGTAGAGTTACTGCTTTACAGGGCCAGATACCCGGGTTCGATCCCGACTACGGGCGCCGTCTGTACGGAATTTGTACGTTCTCCCTGTGACCAAGTGGGTTTTCTCCGGATGCTCTGGTTTCCTCCCACACTCCAAAGACGTACATGTTTGTGGGTTAATTGGCTTCAGTAAAACATTGCAAGTTGTCTCTCGTGTGTAGGATTGTGCGAGCATGTTGCTGGTCGGTGTGGACTTGGTCAGCTGGAGGGCCTGTTTCCGCGCTGAACCTCTAAGGTCTAGAAATGAAAGTCTAAACTCAAGCAGGTCAGGCAGCATCTCTGGAGAATATGGGGAGGTGACGTTTCGGGTCGGGACCCTTCTTCAGACTCAAGAATAAAATTCCAGTCTGAAGAGCACGGGCGGTCACGGTGGCGCAGCGGTAGAGTTGCCGCCTTACAGCGATTTCAGCGCCGGAAACCCGGGTTCGATCCCGACTACGGGCGCCGTCTGTACAAAGTTTGTACGTTCTCCCCGTGACCTGCATGGGTTTTCTCCGAGATCTTCGGTTTCTTCCCGCATTCCAAAGACGTGCAGGTTTGTAGGTTGATTGGCGTGGTGTGTTTGTAAATTGTCCCTAGTGTGTCGGATAGCGTTAATGTGCGGGGATCGCTGGTCGGTGCGGACCCGGTGGGCCGAAGGGCCTGTTTCCGTGCTGTATCTCTAAACTAAACTAAAGGGTCACCAGTCATACAATGCATACTAGAAAGACACAAAATGCTGGAGTAACTCAGCAGGACAGGTAGCATCTCTGGATAGAAGGAATGGGTCCAGACCGTTCTTCTATCCAGAGATGCTGCCCGTCCCGCAGAGTGACTTCAACATTTTGTGTCCATCTTCGGTATAAACCAGCATCTGCAGTTCCTTCCTGCACATATAATGCGTTTATGCTTACAATGCCAATCATTCTTTTTTACCTTTGTGAAAGGCATGGAGTTTATGACAGTCATTCTTTTGATGTTATTTTGTTTGGTCCGACTGAGTTCATTTCTTGCACAAGTCTCCAGCATCTGTGGTCCCTTGTGCAGCCGGCCTCATTGCTTTTGCCAGCTCTTCACAGTCACGGATTCAATATCCCACCAGCTCCTCTCAAAGTTCGTACAATTGGAGCAAAAAGGCAGGAAGTAGCCATTCAGCTTATTGTACCCGTGCCAGCACCATGAAAGAGTTCAATTAGCCCCTCTTGCTCTGCTCTTTTGCTAAAACTCTGCGGATCATTCCTTTCAATTACATTTCCCATTCCTCGCTGAAAGTCCCTATTCAATCCGTTTCCACCACCAGCCTTTCAGTCACTACAGCTCTACTCAAAGAAACCCTGCATGAAAAATCCACTTGCCTTTCCCAATTATCTTCAGTTTAGTATTAAAGCAAAGCTGGCGAAAAGAGAACGACAAATACACTGTGAATCCTATTGCCTTGCCAACACTTTAAGGATAATTATAATGCAAAGAGCGGAGGTGATTGTCCCAATCTTATTCTCATCAGGACTTCTTGCTGGTGACAAAGTGACAAGAGTTGGGGTGGGGGGGAGGGGGGGGGGGGGGAGAGCGTGGGAGAGGAGGGGAGAAGGATGGGGTTAGAGAGGAGGGGGGAGGGGGAGGGGAGGGAGAGGGGGTGAGGGAGGGGAGAAAAGGGAGAAAGGGGGTGGGGAGATAGATGGAGGGTGGGTGGGGGGGAAAGGGGAGAGTGAGGGAGGGGAGCGGGGAAAGGGGAGTGGGCAGATGTGGGGGAAGGGGAGAGAGATAGAGGGGGAGGGGGAGGGAGGAGGGGAACGGGAAAGAGAGTGGATGGGGTGGGGGGGGGGATGGGGGGTGGAGGAGGAGGGAGGGGATCAGGGGGAAAGTTAGTCATAGAGAAAGCCGGTGATAAGTTGCCAAGGAATGACAATAAAAAAAAAGTAGAAATGTTTTCTTTGAAAATAAAAGAGAAATGATGGGTTAGTCAGAATGCTGACGCCTCAGAATTATGGAATCAAGTAAAATTTACACCAGAGAAGCAAGCCATTCGGCCAATGATGTGCACGCTAGTTGAACAAGATGTGCAGGAAGGAACTGCAGGTGCTGCTTTAAACCGGAGATAGACACAAAATGCTGGAGTAACACAGCGGGACAGGCAGCATCTCTGGAGAGAAGGAATGGGTGATGTTTCGGGCCGAGACACTTCTTCACGTCCCGCTGAGTTACTCCAGCTTTTTGTGTCGATCTAAAAAAAAAACACCTTCGATTTGTGCCAGCATCTGCAGTTATTTTCTTATACTCTAGTTGAACAAGAGGTCCCTGATGTAGTCGCATCCGCCTGCACTGGGCCAGAGCCCTGCGGGTCGGGTCATCACTCTGTGTGTACACCTCCAACTACTTTTTAAATGTGCTGTAGATTTATGGCCTTTACCAGTCTATCCGGCAGTGAATTCCAGACATCCAACGTCGTCTGTGTGAAAATAGTCTTTCTCCATCACACCTTTTAATCCTTGCAACAGTATTTCAAATTCGCGCCTCATGGTTTTTGACCCATTCGCTAAGTGAAAAAGTTCCAATAGATAATAGACAATAGGTGCGGGAGGAGGCCATTCGGCCCTTCGAGCCAGCACCGCCATTCAATGTGATCATGGCTGATCATTCTCAATCAGTACCCCATTCCTGCCTTCTCCCCATACCCCCTGACTCCGCTATCCTTAAGAGCTCTATCTAGCTCTCTCTTGAATGCATTCAGAGAATTGGCCTCCACTGCCGTCTGAGGCAGAGAATTCCACAGATTCACAACTCTCTGACTGAAAAAGTTTTTCCTCATCTCAGTTCTAAATGGCCTACCCCTTATTCTTAAACTGTGGCCCCTTGTTCTGGACTCCCCCAACATTGGGAACATGTTTCCTGCCTCTAACGTGTCCAACCCCTTAATAATCTTATACGTTTCGATAAGATCCTCTCTCATCCTTCTAAATTCCAGTGTATTCTAAGTTCCGTCTGATTTTCTCTGTCTCGGGAGCTCTTAATTTTCAACACCTCAATGAAATCTACATCGGTCGCCTCTCTCTCCCCACCCCCTATGTGTTATAAACTACACCACCCCACCCATCTACTCTTTCCCCACACCTTAAGTATTCCTGTCCTCCAGCTAGATTAAAGAAGACAGACATAAAATGCTGGAGTTAGCTCAGTGGGTCAGGCAGCATCGCTGGAGAAAAGGAGTAGGTCACGTTTCGGGTCGAGAGCCTTCAACAGATTGAGAGTCAGGGAGGGGGAAATTAGGGGGTATGGGAGGGAGGGTAGAGAACAAGGCAGTGCCTGCATTGTAAAGTTACTGCAAGTTAAATTCAGTCTGTGAGTGTGATGACTTTCAGAGGCACAAACATAAGCCGATTTCCCAAATAACTCACGGCTATTTGGAACAGAAACGAGTTAGATTTGGGATTTTGATAGTAGATGGAAGATAGACAATAGAAATAAGACGTTTACAGCACAGGAGGTCTATTTGGCCCATCCAATCCCATCCAGAGAGTTGTGAATTTGTGGCATTCTCTGCCTCAGAAGGCAGTGGAGGCCGATTCACAGGATGCATTCAAAAGAAAGTTAGATAGAGCTCTAAGGGCTAGCGGAATCAAGGGGTATGGGGAGAAGGCAGGAATGGGGCACTGATTGTGAATGATCAGCCATGATCACATTGAATGGCGGTGCTGGCTCAAAGGGCCGAATGGCCTCCTGCACCTATTTTCTATGTATTTCTATGTATGTATGTATGTAATCTGTCCTGTTCGTTTTTACTGCAGATCAGACTCATTATATACTTTATCTAAACCAGCCCATTTGCCGGTCTATTGTTTTTTTCCCATTGCCTGTTTCTTTTCCACTAGACTTTACTTTAGAGCTTCATCGTGGAAACAGGCCCTCTGGCCCACCGAGTCCGCACTGACCAACGATCACGCCATACATCAACCCACACGCACTAGGGACAATTTAAATACTTGCATAGGCCAATTAACCTACAAGCTTGTATGTCTTTGGAGTGCGGGAGGAAACCGGAGCACCCGGAGAAAACCCACGTGATCACGGAGAGAACGTACAAACACCTTACAGACAGCGCCCGTATTCTGGATCGAACACGGGTCTCTGGCGTTATGAGGCAGCAAGTCTACCGCTGTGCCACTGTGTAGTGTTCTACCACTACATCCGCGCAATGTGCCCCACATGCCCAGCAGTAGCGAATTCCACATGAAACCGTTGTTCCCCTTGTACTCCTCACTGGGTTTAATGGGGATCATCTTATATCCATAACAAACAACTGTTTGAAAAAGGCTTTAAACAATGTAAAGACTGTTTTATCAATAAATCCAGGTGTCCATTACATCCACTTCAACCTCCTCAATAAGATCATTGGAAAACATAAAAAAATAAATACGATGTCAGTGGTAGTTCCGCCACTAAAGTGCTGCCTCTGGGGAACTTTATCTGGGGGTCTCTATCTTAATCTTCACTTCAAAATTACACCGATGCAGTTTGTATTCTCTATGTGTATGCACTTGCAGTGTGACTTTGTGCATTGTGGCGAAGCATATCAATGCAATCATGAAATAATAAGCAATTATGATTAATATAATTTTCAGATTACATTTTAACGATCCAATTTCTCCCTGGGTTTATATCCCATTCAGAAAACCTGTTTAAAACGTCAGGCATGGAATGGCAAATGGAATGTAACTCTGACACGTGAAGAAGGGTCCCGACACAAAACGTCACCCCATCCTTTTTCTCCAGGGCTGTTGCCTGGGCCGCTGAGTTACTCCAGTACTCTGTGTCTATCTCTTGGCTAGATGTGAGGTGTTGCATTTTGGTATAGACAATAGACAATAGACAATAGGTGCAGGAGGAGGCCATTCGGCCCTTCGAGCCAGCACCGCCATTCAATGTGATCATGGCTGATCATTCTCAATCAGTACCCTGTTCCTGCCTTCTCCCCATACCCCCTGACTCCGCTATCCTTATCAGCTCTATCCAGCTCTCTCTTGAATGCATTCAGAGAATTGGCCTCCATTGCCTTCTGAGGCAGAGAATTCCACAGATTCACAACTCTCTGACTGAAAAAGTTTTTCCTCACCTCAGTTCTAAATGGCCTACCCCTTATTCTTAAACTGCGGCCCCTTGTTCTGGACTCCCCCAACATTGGGAACATGTTTCCTGCCTCTAACGTGTCCAACCCCTTAATAATCTTATACGTTTCGATAAGATCCCCTCTCATCCTTCTATTTTCCCGAGAGATGCTGCCTGACCCGCTGAGTTACTCCAGCACTTTGTGCCTATCCTCAGTATATTTCAACATCTGCAGTTCCTTTCTAAACAATTGAAAGACATCTGGGCCAACAGATGGATAGGAGCGATTGAGAGGGATATGGGTCAAACATGGGCATGTGGAACTAGTGTAGAAGGGGCAGCTTGGTCGGCATGGGCAGGTTGGGCCGAGGGGCCTGTTTCCATGCTGCATGACTCTCGGACTCAATGGCTGAAGGGATCAAGGGGTTCTCTCCCTACGCTGAGTCTGAAGAAGGGTCCCAACCCAAAACGTCACCTGTTCATTCCCCACACAGATGCTGTGTGTAAGAAGGAACTGCAGATGCTCGTTTAAACGGAAGATAGACACAAAATGCTGGAGTAATCTGTGGAATCTGTGGAATTCTCTGCCACAGAAGGTAGTTGAGGCCAGTTCATTGGCTATATTTAAGAGGGAGTTCGATGTGGCCCTTGTGGCTAAAGGGATCAGGGGGTATGGAAAGAAGGCAGGTACGGGATACTGAGTTGGATGATCAGCCATGATCATATTGAATGACGGTGCAGGTTCGAAGGGCCAAATGGCCTACTCCTGCACCTATTTTCTATGTTTCTATGTTTCTATGTAACTCAGCGGGACAGGCAGCATCTCAGAAGAAGGGTCTCGACCCGAAACGTCACCCATTCCTTCTCTCCAGAGATTCTGCCTGTCTCGTTGAGTTACTCCAGCATTTTGTGTCTAGCTTCCCCACACAGATGCTTCCTGATCCGCTGGATTCCTCCAGCACTTTGTATTTTGCTCAGGACTCCAGCACCTGCAGTTCCTTGTGTCTGGCTGCCAACATTTCTCAGGGCTAGGGTGAATCCCAGCCCTCTCGTTCTCGTGTGTAGGAAGGAACTGCTGTTGGTGGTTTATACCGAAGATTGGCACAGAGTGCTGGAGTAACTCAGCGGGACAGGCAGCATCTCTGGAGAGAAAGGATGGGTATTGGTGTTCCGGCATTTTCTTTCCTCCAGTCCCCTCCCCTTTACTTTCAGTCTGAGGAAGGGTTCCGACATCCTTGTTTTCTCCAGAGTTGCTGCTGAGTTACTCCAGCACTCTGTGTCCCTCTCCCCTCGTTCCAACCCGTAAGGTGTCGCTGTTAGTCTCTGAGACCGGTGTAAATCACTAACTGCTTCGACCACACTGCATGTCAATCTATCCTGCTTGCATTGCTACAAGGAATGGTGGATGGGGGGAGAGAGAGAGAGAGAGAGGGAGAGAGGGAGAGAGGGGGTAGAGTCTATCCGGAGAGCCAGCTAAATATGATCTCTGCTGCAATTATAAGATACAGGCAGTTATCAAAACATCGCCACCCCCTTAATATGCAGCCACTAAACCACAAAAATGCATTCGACTACCAAACACTAAACAGCCTGATTACCCTATTTTGGCGATAATAATCGCAGGCAGAAGCTTCGGGCGATTTACAAATATCATCTGCGCCA
>NC_135985.1:21738665-21791165 GCF_053455715.1 Rhinoraja longicauda
ACGAGGTTAATTCCCGGAATGGCGGGACGATCGTACGTTGAAAGACTCGAGCGACTGAGCTTGTATACTCTGGAATTTAGAAGGGTGAGAGGGGATCTTATTGAAACATGTAAGATTATTAAGGGATTGGACACGCTAGAGGCAGGAAACATGTTCCCGATGTTGGGGGAGTCCAGAACTAGGGGCCGCAGTTTAAGAATAAGGGGTAGGCCATTTAGAACGGAGATGAGAAAAAAAAAATTCAGTCAGAGAGTTGTGAATCTGTGGAATTCTCTGCCTCAGAAGGCAGTGGAGGCCAATTCTCTGGATGCTTTCAAGAGAGAGCTGGATAGAGCTCTTAATGATAAGGGATCACAAAAAGCTGGAGTAACTCAGCATCTTGGAGAGAAGGAATGGGTGACGTTTCGGGTCGAGACCCTTCTTCAGACTGTTGTCAGGGGGGCGGGACCGAGAAAGGATATATGTGGAGACAGGAAGACAGTGGGAGAACTGGGAAGGTGGAGGGGAAGAGAGGGACAGAGGAACTACCTAAAGTTAGAGAAGTCAATGTTCATACCGCTGGGCTGTAAGCTGCCCAAGCGAAATATGAGGTGCTGTTCCTCCAATTTCCGGTGGGCCTCACTATGGCACTGGAGGAGGCCCATGACAAAAAGGTCAGACTGGGAGTGGGAGGGGGAGTTGAAGTGCTCAGCCACCGGGAGATCAGGTTGGTTAAGGCGGACTGAGCGAAGGTGTTGAGCGAAGCAATCGCCGAGCTTGCGTTTGGTTTCGCCAATGTAGAGAAGTTGAAATCTGGAACAGCGGATACAATAGATGAGGTTGGAGGTGCAGATGAACCTCTGTCTCACCTGGAAAGACTGTTTGGGTCCTTGGATGGAGTTGAGGGGGGAGGTAAAGGGACAGGTGTTGCATCTCCTGTGGTTGCAGGGGAAGGATGAGAGGAGATCTTATCGAAACATATAAGATTATTAAGGGGTTGGACATGTTAGAGGCAGGAAACATGTTCCCAATGGTGGGGGAGTCCAGAACTAGGGGCCACAGTTTAAGAATAAGGGGTAGGCCATTAAAATGGAGATGAGGAAAAACTTTTTCAGTCAGAGAGTTGTAAATCTGTGGAATTCTCTGCCTCAGAACGCAGTGGAGGCCAATTCTCTGAATGCATTCAAGAGAGAGCTAGATAGAGCTCTTAAGGATAGCGGAGTCCGGGGGTATGGGGAGAAGGCAGGAACGGGGTACTGATTGAGAATGATCAGCGATGATCACATTGAATCGTGGTGCTGGCTTGAAGGGCTGTCTTGGGTTGGGACCCTTCTTCAGACTAGAAGGAGAATCCCAACCCGATACTTCACTTGTCCATTCTCTCCACAGCTGCTGCCTGACCCACAGGGTTACTCCAGCACTCGGTGTTCTTTTCACTGTTGTAAACCAGCACCTGCAGTTCCTCGTGACTAGATGTTTGTCATTTCATAACTTCATATGAGCAGAATGAGGCCATTCGGCCCATCGAGTCAGCTCCACCATTCAATCATGGCTGATCTATCTTTCCCTCCACAACCCATTCTCCTAGCTTCTCTCAGTAACCTTTGACACCCTTACTAATTAAGAACTTGTCAATTTCCGCTTTAAAAATACGCAATGACTTGGCCTTCAAGTTTATTTTATTTTAGGGATACACCATTGAAACAGGCCCATTGGCCCACTGAGTTCAATCACACTCAAACTAGTTCTATCTGTCTTAAAACTGTTACAATTTGTTTCGTTGGGTTGTTGTTGATTAAATTAATTAAATTATTGCATCGTATGGGAGGCGCATTCCCAATCTCGTTGACAATAAAGATATATTGTATTGTATTGTATTGTATTGTATTGTATAAACCAGCACATCTTTGGCATATAGAAGGAAACCGGAGCACCTGGAGTAAACGCACTTGGTCACAGTGAGAACGCACAAACTCCATTCAGAATGGAACCCGAACATCTGGTGCTGTAAGGCAGCAACTCTACTGCTGGGCCACTGTGCCACCCCTAATGCAAGGTTATCCCTTGGAAAATTAAAGCTGGCCATGTTCCCCAGTAGGGCAAAGGAGGAGAATGTGCACTGCTGTGGTTGTATTAATTACACGGCTGTAAATGTTCACTTCAAATGAAAACAAAAGTTCACTTCAGATGAAAAAACAGTCATGGGTCTCAACTGGACAGATTTTAATCAATTTACTGCAGGTCCAACATCTGACTCCACGTGCCAGTCTCCCAATCACGACAGCTCGCCACACCAACATGACACGTCCAATTCCAACCTCCAAATGTTGCTTTTGCAATCCCCTTATGGACCTAAAGAGAATAACCGTTTGAACTGCTAATCGTGACTTATATCTGGCCACTCCCTCTTCTCCCCTCTCCCATCGGGCAAAGGTGTGAAAACGCACACCTCCAGATTCAGGGACAGTTTCTTCCCAGCTGTTATCAGGCAACTGGACCATCCTACCACAACTAGAGAGCTGTCCTGAGCTACTATCTATCTCATTGGAGACCCTTGGACTATCTTTGATCGGACTTTACTGGCTTTACCTTGCACAAAACGTCATTCCCTTATCGCGTATCTGTACACTGCGGACGGCTCGATTGTAATCATGTGTTGTCTTTCTGCTGGTTGGCTAGCACGCAACAAAAGCTTTTCACTGTACCTCGGCACACGTGACAATAAGCTAAACTGAACTGAATGGAACAAATGCTCAGACAGGATCATTCCTCACGCGGACAGCAGCTGGTGTACCTGGCGGGCTCCAAATGACTCACCAATAGTCTGAAGAAGGGTCGCGACCCAAAACGTCGCTCATCCTTTCTCTCCAGAGGTGCTGCCCGACCTGGTGAGTTACACCAGCACTTAGTGCCTGTCTTCAGTATAAACCAGCACCTGCAGATCCTTTCTACATGCTCACCTACACCCATGTCGCGTACACACAGCTGGTTTGACTGGCTTCCATGTTGCAATTAAATAATGCACCTTGCAAGTTACACAGAATTACTAGTGAATTCAGTAATAGTGCCTTTACGCTCAAAGACTCCTCAACGACTTGAATTAAAGAACTTATTTAGTTTAGTTTAGAGATACAGTGCTGAAACAGGCCCTTCAGCCCCGAGTCCATGCCTACCAGCGATCCCCACATATTAACACTGTCCTACACACACTAGGGACAATTTTTACATTTACCAAGTCAATATACCAACATACCTGTATGTCCTTAGAGTGTGGGAGAAAACCGAAGATCTCGGAGAAAACCCACGGGTCACGGGGAGAACGTGCAAACTCCGTACGGACAGCACCCGTAGTCGGGATCGAACCCGGGTCTCCGGCGCTGCATTCGCTGTAAGGCAGCAACTCTACCGCTGCGCCACCGTGCCGTCCTTTTGTATGAGAGGGGAGAAAGCTTTTATAGGAACCTGAGGGGGAACTTTGTGGGCGGACAGTATAGAGAACGAGCTGCTGGAGGTGGGTAGTTGAGGCAGGTACTACCAGAATGTTTAAGCAACATGGATGGGTTTAGAGGGTTTAGAGGGATGTGGGCCAAACACTGGCAGGTGGGACCAGTATCAATGCATGTTGGTTGCCATGGGCAATTTGGGCTGAATTTGCCCATGCAACGAATCCTCGTTGCATGACTCTGTCTCTATGACTCTATGACTCCATGAGATAGTTCTGCCCTACCAAGTCCATCAAGGACTGATGGAGCACAGCTAGATGTGGCAAATGGTTCCCTCTGCATTGCCTCATAAGTTCATTAGTGATAGGAGCAAATTTAGGCCATTCGGCCCATCAAGTCTACTCTGCCATTCAATTATGGCTGATCTATCTTTCCCACCCAATCCCATTCTCCTGACTTCTCCCCAAGACTGCTGACATTCGTCCTAACCAAGAATATATCTATCTCAGCCGTAAATATATCCATTGACTTGGCCTCCACAGCCTCTATCGCTAATCTTCAATTACGATCTCCTCCGTGTGGATTTGCCGATTACAACTGAACTTGGAGCAGTTAATAATCTCTGGGGCTAGAGGAACCTGACTGAGCTTGCTTGAACCAATTTCATGTGAAGCCCTTGCGGACTCTTTTCTATCATCCATCTGGACTTGCTGTGATTTCAGGTTTCAGAAGTGAAGGCCAACTCATAACCACAATTCCCAAGAGGATATTGCAGAGCCAATTTACAGTGAAATTAATGGAGCTTACTTCACCGACACTGCGTTCTCCATCTGTGTCTCACAATTAAATACCCACCTGTCTCTGGGGGTTATGGAACTTCCCCCTGAACAAGGTGTTTCTAAGGGAGGCATTCTGAATGATGGTTCTTCCCATTAGATCCCAAGGTGGTGCAGTGGTAGAGTTGCTGCCTTACAGCACTTCCAGCGCCAGAGTCCAGGGTTGTTCCTAGCTGTGGGTGCTTGTCAGTACGGAGTTTGTACGTTCTCCCCGTGACCTGCGCGGTTTTCTCTGAGAACTTCGGTTTCCTCCCACACTCCAAAGACGTACAGGTTTGTAGGTTAATTGACTTGGTACAAAAGTAAAAATTGTCCCTAGTGTAGGATAGTGTTAGTGTGTGGGGATCGCTGGCCGGTACGGACTCGGTGGGCTGAAGGGCCTGTTTCCTTGCTGTATCTCTAAACTAAATTAGATTAGGAAACCATGCAATGTTCTGCAATCGACGCTGGCTTAGTTATGCCTCCAGGCACCACCTTATATCTTGTCCCAAAAGATTGGATTGGAAATCTTGGAGATGTTGAGTCATCAAGGGCCATAAGCCAACGATGGCTTGGTTCCATATGTTCACACCTGCCAGCAACATGCTCAGTGCTCTCAGCTAAGTAATGCCAGAAATCTTGCATGGAACAATAACAATGTTGCAAGTAATTAAACAGTCATTTACTAATTAGCCGAACATGGTACATTACCCTCACTAACATAAAATGGCTGCAGCCTTACAAACTCCGTCCCAACCGAGTCCCACGCAAGTCCCGCGTACCCAATCTACCGCTTGCGCGCGTGTCCATGATGAACTCAGGTTCGATCCTGACTACGGGTGCTGCACTGTAAGGAGTTTGTACGTTCTCCCCGTGACCTGCGTGGGTTTTCTCCGAGATCTTCGGTTTCCTCCCACACTCCAAAGACGTACAGGTATGTAGGTTAATTGGCTGGGTAAATGTAAAAATTGTCCCTAGTGGGTGTAGGATAGTGTTAATGTACGGGGATCGCTGGGCGGCACGGACTTGGAGGGCCGAAAAGGCCTGTTTCCGGCTGTATATATATGATGATGATGA
This sequence comes from Rhinoraja longicauda, assembly GCF_053455715.1. Classification (NCBI taxonomy): domain Eukaryota; kingdom Metazoa; phylum Chordata; class Chondrichthyes; order Rajiformes; family Arhynchobatidae; genus Rhinoraja; species Rhinoraja longicauda. The sequence goes on from NC_135985.1 coordinate 21,743,980, forward strand.
TGATGATGTTCCTGGCTGGTAGGGATGCCAGCGTGTACATGCGTGTAAGATGCCAGCACATGTATGTGTAAGATGCTACCGTTAATTGACTTGGTATAATTGTAAATTGTGTAGGGTAGTGCTAGTGTTTGGGGTGATTGCCGGTCGGCGTGAACTCGGTGGGCCAATGGGCCTGTTTCCACGCTGTATCTCTAAACGAAACGAAATGAAATGAAACGAAATGAGACGAAACTAAACTAAACTAAACTAAACTAAACAAACCTAAACTAAACTAAACTAAACTCAACTCAACTCAACTCAACGCAACTCAAGCAACTCAACTCAACTCAACTCAATTAAACAAACCTCAACTAAACAAACCTAAACTAAACTAAACTCAACTCAACTCAACTCAACTCAACTCAACTCAACTCAACTCAACTCAACTCAACTCAACTCAACTCAACTCAACTCAACTCAACTCAACTCAACTCAACTAAATTAGACTGAACTCAAGTCTGAAGAAGGGACCCGACCCGAAACGTCACCCATTCCCTCTCTCCTAGATGCTGCCTGACCTGCTGAGTTACTCCAGCATTTTGTGATACCTTCAACTAAACTAAACTAAACTAAACTAAACTAAACAATTGTGGTGGGAGGTCAAGTCATTGGGTATTTTTAAAGTGGAGATTGATAGATTCTTGATTAGTGCGGGTGTCAGAGGTTATGGGGGGGGAAGGCAGGAGAAAGGGGTTGAGAGGGAGAGATCGATCAGCCATGATTAAATGGCGGGGAAGTCTCGATGGGCTGAATGGCCTAATTGTGCTCCTATGACATTAAAATAAATCGTTCTGGTGAAAGCTTATCTACCTGTTTTCTTCCCCATAACATAAGCTCAAAGCAGACCAGAGATAACTTATGTTGCCTGGGTTGGAGATTCTCTGCTGGAGTCTTTATCACCCCAGTCTTTGAATTGAATTGGTAGAGAGAGTACGGAAACAGGTCCACCGGCCATTGATCACCCGGTCACCCCAATTCTATGCTATCTCACTTTTGCATCTTCTTGGGACAATCTACGTACAGGCCCAGACGTCTTTGCGATGTAGGGGGAAACTGGAGCACCCGGAGTCACAGGGAGAACATGCAAACTCCACACTGACAGTGCCTGAGGACAGAAACTGTGAGGCCAGAGACTGGGTCTGTGCTGCTGTGAGGCAGCAGCTCTACCCGCTGCACCACTGTGCTGCCCTTAATAATGAGACGTTTGACCATTGTTCTGGTTTCCCTCTCTTTGGTAGGACAACATCAAAAGAAGGGTCCCAACCTGAAATGTCACCTTGTACATATTCTCCCGAGACGCTGCCTGACTCGCTGATTTAGTTCAGCACATTGTGTCTTTTTTTTAATCACACCAGAGTCATTAGTCATAGAGAAACAGCACAGGAAGAGGCCCTTCGGCCCACCGGGTTTATGCTGACCATCAACCTACCACTTACATGAATGTAATCTAAGTTTATTCTCTTCACATTGTCACCAACTGCCCTTGGATTCTTCGACTCACATGCACTCTAGGTTTACAGTAGGTAGAGTTACAGATGGTGGAGTAACTCAGCGGGTCAGGCAGCATCTCAGGAGAGAAGGAATGGGTGACGTTTCGGGTCGAGACCCTTCTTCAGACTGATTTGAACCAGCATCTGCAGTTATTTTCCTACACAAAATGTTGCAGTAACTCAGCGGGTCAGGCAGCATCTCTGGAGAGAAGGAATGGGTGACTTTTCTCCGTGACCCATTCCTTCTCTCCAGAGATGCTGCCTGACCCGCTGAGTTACTCCAGCATTTTGTGTCCACCTTCGATTTAAACCAGCATCTGCTATTTTTTTCCCTCGGTTTACAGTGGCCAGTTAACCTTTGGAAGGAAACCGGAGCAACTGAAGGAAGCCCGCATGGTCACAGGGTAAAGGTGCAAACTCCGCACAGACAGCAGCTGAGGTCAGGATCGAACCGGGGCCTCTGGCACTGTGGGGCAATGGCTATACCCACTGCACCATTGTGAAGCCTTGGAACAGGAGGGATCAGGGATGGAATTCACTGTTCCCACATTGACAAACCCCAATGTTAAACACCTCCACGTCAAGCCCAGTAACGGAGCGAGACTCCCTGTAGATCAGGGGTCCCCAACCTTCTTCGTCCCGATTACCCCTTTGCAAATTTTCGAGAGTAAATTTACCCCCACTCTGTTTTATTCAGTAATATGAGTTTCTACACTTGTACCATAATAAAGCAACCGACAAAGGGGACATTTAAAAATACTGTTTTTAACATTATTATTTTAAGTCAGATAACAATAATAATAGCACATAGCAATGCTATTTCACTTATTTATGATAATCAGGTACCGGTATACCAGAACCAAACGCAGTCAGTCGATGTGTACAAACCCAGAATCAACAAAGGCACCCCCTGGGTAGGCCAGACTTACCCCCTGGGTAGGCCAGACTTACCCCCTGGGTAGGCCAGACTTACCCCCTGGGTAGGCCAGACTTACCCTCTGGGTAGGCTAGACTTACCCCCTGGGTAGGCCAGACTTACCCTCTGGGTAGGCTAGACTTACCCCCTGGGTAAGCCAGACTTACCTCCTGGGTAGGCTAGACTTACCCCCTGGGTAGGCTAGACTTACCCTCTGGGTAGGCCAGACTTACCCCCTGGGTAGGCGAGACTTACCCCCTGGGTAGGCCAGACTTACCCCCTGGGTAGGCCAGACTTACCCCCTGGGTAGGCTAGACTTACCCCCTGGGTAGGCCAGACTTACCCCCTGGGTAGGCCAGACTTACCCCCTGGGTAGGCCAGACTTACCTCCTGGGTAGGCCAGACTTACCCCCTGGGTAGGCCAGACTTACCCCAGGTTGGGAACCCTCGCTTTAGATAGACACCACATGCTGGACTCTGTATTCGACCACAATAACCTGGACCAGCTGCCAGGAAAGCCATTGACTGAAGGACAGGACAAGGGGGCAGGTGGGGAAAGTCACAGCTTTCTCTCCCCTCTGGAGACCTTTGTTACACAATAACTGCGAGGCAGATGCAGGGAACCTGGGTTGATGAAAACTGCCATCAGTAACAAGAGACGCAATCTGACTGGGACAAAGGTTTCATAAACCTGTGGAGCGCGAGACTCACTGGCAGAGGGAAGCCAACTCTGAGGGAAGCCAACTCTGAGGGAAGCCCACTCTGAGGGAAGCCCACTCTGAGGGAAGCCCACTCTGAGAGCAGCCCGGTCTGAGGGAAGCCCACTCTGAGGGCAGCCCACTCTGAGGGAAGCCCACTCTGAGGGAAGCCCACTCTGAGGGAAGCCCACTCTGAGAGCAGCCCGGTCTGAGGGAAGCCCACTCTGAGGGAAGCCCACTCTGAGGGAAGCCCACTCTGAGAGCAGCCCGGTCTGAGGGAAGCCCACTCTGAGGGCAGCCCACTCTGAGGGAAGCCCACTCTGAGGGAAGCCCACTCTGAGGGAAGCCCGCTCTGAGGGCAGCCCACTCTGAGGGAAGCCCACTCTGAGAGCAGCCCGGTCTGAGGGAAGCCCGCTCTGAGGGCAGCCCACTCTGAGGGAAGCCCACTCTGAGAGCAGCTCGGTCTGAGGGAAGCCCACTCTGAGGCACTGCGCAGATGCGGTTCCTGCATCGTGGGGATCGTGAACTCAGTAGGCCGAAGGGCCTGTTTTCTCGTTGTATTTCTAAATCTAAACTAAACTAAACTCTCTCTTTTCGGAATTCACATCCATATCTATGAGGCATAGATAGAGTATCATATCATATCATATATATACAGCCGGAAACAGGCCTTTTCGGCCCTCCAAGTCCGTGCCGCCCAGCGATCCCCGTACATTAACACTATCCTACACCCCACTAGGGACAATTTTTTAAAACCATTTTACCCAGCCAATTAACCTACATACCTGTACGTCTTTGGAGTGTGGGAGGAAACCGAAGATCTCGGAGAAAACCCACGCAGGTCACGGGGAGAACGTACAAACTCCTTACAGTGCAGCACCCGTAGTCAGGATCGAACCTGAGTCTCCGGCGCTGCATTCGCTGTAAAGCAGCAACTCTACCGCTGCGCTACCGTGCCGTACCGTAGACAGTCAGAACCTTTTTTCCTAAGGTGAAAACGTCCAAAACTAGAGGGTATAACTATAAGGTGAGAGGGGGAAAGTTTAATGGAGATGTGTGTTGCAAGTTTTTTACACAGAGAATGACAGGGGGCTGGAACGTATTGGCCAGGGGTGGTGATGGAGGCAGGTACCATACGGGCATTTAAGAGGCTTTTAGATAGGCACAATAGGTGCAGGAGGAGGCCATTCGGCCCTTCGAGCCAGCACTGCCATTTAATGTGATCATGGCTGATCATTTTCAATCAGTACCCCGTTCCTGCCTTCTCCCTTTACCCCCTGACTCCGCTATCCTTAAGAGCTCTGTTTAGCTCTCTCTTGAATGCATTCAAAGAATTGGCCTCCACTGCCTTCTGAGGCAGAGAATTCCACAGATTCACAACTCTCTGACTGAAAAGGTTTTTCCTCATCTCCATTCTAAATGGCCTACCCCTTATTCTTAAACTGTGGCCCCTGGTTCTGGACTCTCCCAACATTGGGAACAACTTTCCGGCCTCTAACGTGTCCAACCCCTTAATAATCTTATACGTTTCGATAAGATCTCCTCTCATCCTTCTAAATTCCAGTGTATACAAACATGGTCGCTCCAGTCTTTCAACGTACGTCAGTCCCGCCATTCCTGGACTTAACCTAGTAAACCTACGCTGCACTGCCCTCAATAGCAAGAATATCCTTCCTCAAATTTGGAGACCAAAACTGCACACAGTGCTCCAGGTGCGGTCTCTCTAGGGCCCTGGAAGTGCAAGGAATAGAGGGATATTGATCATGTACTGGCAGATGTGATCATGTTCGACACAAACATTGAGTAATTCCTGTGCTGCACTGTTCTGTGTAGGAAGCAACTGCAGATGCTGGTTTAAGCCGAAGATAGACACCAAGATGCTGGAGTAACTCAGCGGGACAGGCAGCATCTAGGGACAGAAGGAATGGGTGACATTGCGGGTCGAGACCCTTCTTCAAACTTCTCGACCCGAAACTTTGTGCCTATCTTCTGCACTGTTCTATATTCTATGTTCATACCAGATTCCGTTCTGAAAATTGCTGATGAATTTTTTGCTACCAGCCTTTCAAGCAATCCTTCTATCTGTGCGAAGTAAGTTGTTTATCTTTTATTTTCCTTCCGTTCTTTTGCTCTGTCTGACAGTGGACCTCCGGTTTTGTGTCGGAATGAAACCAAAACGTGGCACCCTTTGGGCAAGAGGGGTGTGTGGGGAAGGCAAAAAGGTTTATTGCCCTTCGTCAGTTACCCTGGAGAAGAGGAGCACTGGGCTCTATGGCCCTTTCCACTGACGTGGTTCATGAAAGCCACAGAGATATGTATCACAGTTATCACACCATTTCAAAGTGACCTGTAGGAGTACTTGAAGTGCTCTAAAGTACAGGAGATAGAAAGTGTGAATGCCCTGAATTAATCTTTGTTCTGTCCAGAATCTGTGACAGCTTTCTTCTGTCTTAGAAATGTATATACATTCTGTTATACAATACAATACAATACAATACAATATATCTTTATTGTCATTGTACAGGGTACGACGAGATTGGGAATGCGCCTCTCATACGATGCAATAAATTAATTAGCTAGTCAGTATTAATTTAGACAACAACAACCCAACGAAACAAATTGTAACAGTTTTAAGACAGAATAAAGTGTAAGTAGATCTGTGCCAGTTCACTGTGCGATGTGACCATCCGGCTCAGCAGGACCGGTTCACAGCAGCTATGGCCCTGGGGATGAAGCTGTTCCTGAGTCTGGAGGTGCGGGCGTAGAAGGCCTTGTATCGTCTGCCTGATGGAAGGAGTTCGAGCAGACTGTTGCAGGGGTGTGAGGAGTCTTTGTGGATGCTGGTGGCTTTTCTGAGGCATCGTGTGTTGTAGATGCCCTCCAAGGCTGGTAGCTGTGTTCCAATGGTCCTCTGAGCTCTATGGACTACCCACTGAAGAGCTTTCCTTTCTGCCTCCGTGCAGCTGAGGTACCACACAGGGATGCCACGTGTTAGGATGCTCTCTATGGTGCAGCGGTAGAAGGTCGTCAGCAGCTGTTGGGGCAGACCAGACTTTAACATGATTTATCATCTGATAGCACAGTCTTCATTGTATTGACATCTATTAAAGGTCATATCAGTATTTAGTATTTCTGACTTGTTTCCAGTGGCTCTGTGAAAAATATTTTCCAGTCATACAGTCTTTAGACTTTAGAGATACAGCGTGGAAACAGGCCCTTCGGCCCACCCAGTCCGTGCCGATCAGGGATCCCAATTACCCTACACACTAGGGACCATTTATATTTTACTGAAGCCAATTAGCCTACAAGCCTGTAGCTCTTTGGAGTGTGGGGGGATAAACCGGAGCACCCGGAGAAAACCCACGCTGTCACGGGGAGAACGTACAAACTCCGTACAGGCAGGGCCAGCAGTCAGGATCGAACCCAGGGTCTCTGGCGCTGTAAGGCAGCAACTCTACCGCTGCGTCACCGTGCCGAACAGTCTTATTAAAGACTGACTGTGTCAGGTGGGGGTTTCACAAACCCAAGTTTCAATGTAGGGAAAGGTTTCTCTATAACAAGGTCTAAAGCATCGTTGCCAGCTGACACTGACACTGACGGTATTTAACATCATTGCCACCTACCCAGTGATTTGCCCGACCTGTCTTTTCGTCAGTGGTGTTATTTTCTCCTGGATAGTGGGGAAGGGGAATGGAGGTGGAGTGGAGGGAAGGTTCACGCTAGCTTCATTTTCATTTCTATCTTCCATATGTTTCCACCCTTGCCGTGGATGAACCAGCTTGGGGAATCTCTGGCTGGCTGTCACCTTCCCATTACCAGGGCGAAGCTGGCTTTGGGCAAGTTGCCAGCAACTGGATTCATTTAAAACGCCGTGCAATTGACCAAACATTAGGCATTCGGCAGATGGTCTATCGGGGAATGTCAGCAAAGGCAGGCGTGGATGGAGAGGAAGAGAAACATGTCCGTGACTGAGGAAGGGTCTCGACCCGAAGCTTCACCTACTCCTTCTCTTCAGAGATGCTGCCTGTCCCGCTGAGTTACCCCAGCGTTTTGTGTCCATCTTCGGTGTAAACCAGCGTCTGCAGTTCCTTCCTACACATTAAGAGACAATTCATGTTTGGTTGAGAAAGGACGATGGCTGTGATTCATGCAGATGTTACAGTAAAGTAATGGATGGACTTTCGACTTTACTTTAGAGGTGCAGCGCGGAAACATGCCCTTCGGCCCAACGATTCCTTGCCGACCAGCGATCACGCCATACACACTAGCACTATCCTACACACTAGGGACAATGGCGGCACGGTGGCGCAGCGGTAGAGTCGGAGACTCAGGTTCGATCCTGACTACGGGCACCGTCTGTACGGAGTTTGTACGTTCTCCCCGTGACCTGCCTGGGTTTTCTCCGAGATCTTCGGTTTCCTCCCACACTCCAAAGACGTGCAGGTTTGTAGGTTAATTGGCTGGGCAAATGTAAATATTGTCCCTAGTGGGTGTAGGATAGTGTTAATGTGTGCGGGGATCGCTGGGCGGCGCGGACCCGGTGGGCCGAAGGGCCTGTTTCTGCGCTGTATCTCTAAATCTAAAAAATCTAGATTTTTACAATTTTACCAAAGCCAATTAGCCTACAAACCTGTACGTCTTCGGAGTGTGGGAGGAAACCGGAGCACCCGGAGAAAACCCACGCAGGTCACGGGGAGAACGTGCAAACTCTGTACAGACAGCAATCGTAGACTGGATTGAATCCGGGTCTCTGGCGCAGTAAGGCAGCAGCTCTACCGTTGCTATCCTTCTTGAAGTTGTTACTGGTACAGGTGTAACGCTGGCAGGACAATATTTCCCATCCCTCCCTGAGTGGGATGAAGCAAGCTTGGCCTTATTCGTGTACTACTTACTGTGCTTCTACTGCTTTGTCTCCACTGACTGCCTAGATTCACATTTGAAAGTGCTCAATGAGTTATGGTTTTGAAGGGTGCCCAGAGTCGACAGAAGTCTGGACGTTGGCCATTGATTTTAGGACAAGGAACCAATGCACAACATCAATGGAACAACACACATTGAGCTGTGACATCTTTCTTATTTGCAATTGAGGAGAAATGTGTTCATCTCAGAGGCAGATAGGTTCACTTGAAACCACAGTCTACAACCTTTGTAAATAAACATACCTTTGTCACATTCTTGCCACAGAATAACTTCCAAATTATTTATCTTATACCTCTCTCTCTCTCTCTCTCTCTCTCTCTCTCTCTCTCTCTCTCTCTCTCTCTCTCTCTCTCTCTCTCTCTCTCTCTCTCTCTCTCTCTCTCTCTCTCTCTCTCTCTCTCTCTCTCTCTCTCTCCTCTCTCCCTCTCCCCCCCACCATCTCCATCCCCTCTCCCCCCTCCTTGTCCCCCTTCTCTCTTGCCTTGTCCCTCTCCCCTCCCCTTTTCCTTACCTTCCCCTCTCACTCCCCATCTCCCTCCTTTCTTCCCCCTATCTTTCCCTTCTCGAACCCCTCCCTCTCCCTCCCCGTCTCTCTCTCTCTCCCTCTCCCTCTCTCTCCCTCCCCATCTCTCTCTCTCTCCCTCTCCCTCTCTCTCCCTCTCTCTCCCTCCCCATCTCTCTCTTTCTCCCTCTTCTTCCCTTTCCACACATCCCTGCTCCCTACTCCAAACCCACCATGCTAACGTTCTCCTAGCCAGGAGGCACTAAACTTTGGGGATAATTTTAACCCGCCCAACCAGGAAAGTGATGTGATCAATGTGGCTCACAGGCGGTTGACGTAAATGGAACTTAAACTGGGTCACTTCAGGGCATGAATATTCTCGTGGCACCATTCACAGAATGTATCCCAGTCTCCTGGCCAACATTCCTCCCTCAATCAGAAACAGGTCCCTTGGTTTTCCATCCTTTGTGGGTCACAGCCTCGAGTGAATAGTTTCTTGTATTCAGACACGTCAGGCAGCAAGTGCCCAGTCAGCTCTGAGCTGTTGTCAGGGAGCTGCAAGGTGACAGAATCCCTTCGTGATGCACCCTTCCTTCTATTGAAGGCAGACACAAAAAGCTGGAGTAACTCAGCGGGTCAGACAGCATCTCTGGAGAGAAGGAATAGGTGACGTTTCGGGTCGAGACCCTCTCTTTTATTGTGTTCCTATTCCATTTACTTGGTGAATTGGTCCTTTGACCCACCGAGTCCACGCCGACCATCAATCACCTGTTCACACTAATTCTATGTGTAGAATGGAACTGCAGATCACACTAGTTCCATGTTATCCCACTTTCATATCTACTCCCCACACACTCGGGGCCATTTAGAAACATAGAAACATAGAAAATAGGTGCAGGAGTAGGCCATTCGGCCCTTCGAGCCTGCACCGTCATTCAACATGATCATGGCTGATCATCCAACTCAGTATCCCGTACCTGCCTTCTCTCCATACCCCCCTGATCCCTTTAGCCACAAGGGCCACATCTAACTCCCTCTTAAATATAGCCAATGAACTGGCCTCAACTACCTTCTGTGGCAGAGAATTCCACAGACTCACCACTCTCTGTGTGAATCATCTCGGTCCTAAAAGATTTCCCCCTTATCCTTAAACTGTGACACCTTGTTCTGGACTCCCCCAACATCGGGAACAATCTTCCTGCATCTAGCCTGTCCAACCCCTTAAGAATTTTGTAAGTTTCTATAAGATCCCCCCTCAATCTTCTAAATTCCAGCGAGTACAAGCTGAGTTTACAGAGGCCAATTAACCTCCAAAGCCGCATGTCTTTTGGAATATGGGAGGAAACCGGGGAACCAGGAGGAAACCCACGCAGTTTAGTTTAGTTTAGTTTATTGAGTTATAACTGGTGAGTTACTTATTGAGTTATAATTACTTTTATCACACTGGGGCCCTACAGGGGACGGCCCTCTCTCCCTTCCTGTTTGCCATCTACGCCTCGGACTTCAGATACAACTCGGACTCCTGCCCACTGCAGAGATCTTTGGGTGGGCTTCATCAGTGAGGGGAGGGAAGCTGAACACAGAGGTGTAGTCAACGACTTTGTTGGGTGGTGTGGGCTGAATCACCTGCAGCCCAACACCGACAAGACTAAGGAGTTAGTGGTGGACTTAAGGAGGAGAGGAACACCCCTGTCCCCTGTCTCCATCAATGGTGTGGATGTGCAGTTTACAAGGGAGTACAAATACCTTAGAGTTTACCTGGACAGTGAACTCTCTGTAAGAAGGGATCAGAGTGGTCTGTAGTTCTTGAGAAGGCTCCGGGCCTTCAACGTCTGCAGTAAGATGCTGCAGATGTTCTACCAATCGGTGGTGGTCAGTGCCATCTTCTTCGCTGCCGTGTGCCGGGGCATCAGGGCGAAGGCCCGGACGCCAGTGGAATCAACAAGCTCATCGGGAAGGCCGGCTCTGTCCTGGGGGCTGAGTTGGAGTTGGATTCGTGGCAGGTGGTCTTGGAGGGGAGGATGCTCCTCAAATTGCGGAGCATCCCGGACAAATACGGCTCACCCCCTCCATGACACACCTGGTCAACCTGAGGAGCACCTTCAGCAACAGACTGGTTCCACCAAGATGCAGCACAGAACGCCACAGGAGATCCTTCTTCCCTGTGGCTATCGAACTGTACAACTCCTCCCCCTTCTGTCATGGGGTAGACTGACTCCCCTCCTCCCCCCCCCCCCCACCCCCACACCCCCACACCCCCACACCCCCACACCCCCAAATCTTTACACATCCCCAATCCTAGACTTTCCACTAGTCACTTCAAGTTTCATGTATAATGCTGAGTTTTATGACTGTTGGCAGACCAATTGTCCTCCTGGGATAAGTAAAATTCTGTCGTATGGTATCGTAGTAAAGTCCGATCAACGGGGAGAGCGTGCAAACTCCACACAGACAGCAGCCGAGGTCAGGATCGAACCCGGGTCTCTGGTGCTGTGAGGCAGTGGCTCTACCAGCTGGGCCACTGTGCTACCCCTTGCCTCTTGCTTCTGTTCAACATTATTTTCATTTTTAAACCAAAATAACATTTAATCATCTATATTACCCAATGACCCCCTAAGGCACAGGTTTGCTTACAGTTCAACCTTGCCTTTTCTTAACCTAAACTCAGGAAAACTGAAGCCGGTAGATCAGGTTTAATTGTGAACACAACAACACACAATCTGCTGAAGAACAAAAATGATTTGCATTTTGACAGGACCTCAGGATAATCCAAAACACACTACTGCCTCGATGCATTATAAATGTGCGCAGGAAACATGGTAAGTAATAAACAACTGCCTCCTACATAAAGCGATGACTAAATAATCTGTTTCTGTGATGTTGATTAAGAGAACATACTGAAGGCATGAGAGTACGCTCTCCCAGTGACCACGTGGGTTTTCTCCCGGTGCCCCGGTTTCCTCCCACGCCCCAAAGACGTACAGGTTTGTAGGTTAATTGGCTTCGGTAAAATTGTCAGTTGTCCCTAGTGTGTGTAGAATAGTGCTCGTGCGCGAGGAATCTTGGTCGGCACGGACTCGATGGGGTGAAGATCTGTTTCCACTCTGTATCTCTAAACTGAACTAAACTTAAACAGCTGATGCTGGAATCCTGCACAGAACACAAAGTGCTGGAGAAGCTGAGTGGGTCAGGCGGCATCTCTGGAGGACGTAGACAGGCAACGTTTGGAGTTTGGACCCTTTGTCAGAGTTCGAGATGCTGCTTGACCCGCTGAGCCACTCCAGCACTTTGTGTTCTACGCAAGATTCCAGCATTCCAGCATTCCTTGTGTCAAGTCTGAAGTAGGGTCCCAACCTGAAACATCACCTATCCTTGTCCTCCAGAGATGCTACCTGACCCACTGAGTTTCTCCAGCACTTGTGTTTTACAAATAAATTATTGGCCAGGACACCGATAATAGTTTAACTGCTGATAGACACAAAATGCTGGAGTAACTCAGTGGGACGGGCAGCATCTCTGGAGAGAAGAAATGGGTGACGTTTCGGGTTGAAACCCTTCTTCAGACTTAAGTCACCCATTCCTTCTATTCAGAGATGCTCCCCCCTCCCCCCTTCCCCCCCTCTCACCCCATCCCCCTCCCCTATTCCCCCCTCCCCTCCCTCCCCCCTCCCCCTCCCCCCTCCCCTTCCCCCTCTCCCACTCCCTCCCCATCCCCCCTCTCTCCCCCTCCCCCCTTCCCCTCCCCCCACTCCATCCCCCTCAACCCCCCCTTATCCTCCCTCCTCCCCCCTCCCTCCCTTCCCCCCTCCCTCCCTCCTCCCCCCTCCCTCCCTTCCCCCCTCCCTCCCTCCCTTCCCCCCTCCCTCCCTAGGAGATAGATTTAAAACTAAAAATATAACACCGATTTCAATGAAACTTCTTCCATTAGCACCAAAGGGACGACGGTGAGTAAGGTGGGCCTAAAATTGTCGCGCTATCGTGTACCGTTTTAGCTGTAGTTCAGGAACAAACAAACAAACAAACAAACGAGAGTTTCAGTATAGAGATAGGCCCTCAGGTTTCTGACTCAGGGGACTGATCGCACACCAAATCACACTCTCAGTACAGAACTTCGCCAAACCATGTAGGAAGTAATTTGTAGGAAGGAACTGCAGATGCTGGTTTACCCCGAAGATAGACACAAAATGCTGGAGTAATTCAGCGGGGCAGGCAGCATCCCTGAATTGATTTTCTATCTCTGGGCTATTTGATGATCTTACCAAACAAAATGTCTGGTGAAGCTTATTCGAACCTCACCCACCTCACCTCAAAGATCAAAGTTCTGACATATTCACTTCGCATCATCATGTGACAATGGTTGATTAATTCCTCAGCAAAATTGCCCCATGCTTTCCCATGACAATAACAATATTGCATCAAGCATAGTTCATATGCAAAACCATAATGTGCTCTGCAGCATTCCATGGTGCTAATTTTAGGTAGCTGTAACCCATTTAAAGTAGAGAGATTATGAGCCACTAAAGGAATGTGGAATATGTTGCGGCAAATTTTGGAAGAGTACAATAACTTAGACTCAAAAACAGCTCACTGTGCCAATCCATGTCAGGATGTCGCAAACTCGATTCAATGATTCAATGATGCTTTGCTGTCATGTGTCACCGAGGTGCATTGAAACGCTTTTGCTTTGCTTACATCATACAACGGACCTCACTTTGGCCGTACACAAGTGTCGTCACGGTTCTGGCACCGACAAAGTTACCAAAGTTCACCGACCATCCAAACACCGCAACGGTAGAGGTACTGCCTTACAGCGCCGGAGACCCGGGTTTGATCCCGACTACGGGCGCCGTCTGTACGGAGTTTGTACGTTCTCCCCGTGACCTGGCTGGTTTTTCCCCGAGATCTTCGGTTTCCTCCCACACTCCAAAGACGTGCAGGTTTGTAGGTTAGTTGACTTGGTATGGATGTAAAATTGTCCCTCGTGTGCGTGGGGTAGTGTTAATGTGTGGGGATCGCTGGTCGGTGTGGAATCGGTGGGCTGAAGGGCCTGTTTCCGCGCCGTATCTCAAAAGCTAAAATTCCTATCTACTGCCCGCCGTGGCACGTGACCACAGCCTTCCCCACACCGAGCTTCCCTTCGTTGTCTGCCACCCCTGCCACCGGTAGAATTATTAAAATCATGTGAGCACAAGGGACTAGAATTAGAGATGCTAAGAGAGCTTGGAAGAATGAATGAATGAATAAGTTTATTGGCCAAGTATGTGCACATACAAGGAATGTGCCGGTGCTCCGCTCACAAATGACAACGCAAACATACAGTTAACAATTAAGAATAAAGCATAACTACATCAAAACAATAAGGATACAACATTACGGTCTAAACATGTGGGTGACAATAAACCAGAGCAAAAAAAGACTACAGACTTTGGTTATTGAGTAGAACTACTACACGTGGAGAAAAGCTGTTTTTATGTCTGGCTGTGGCTGCTTTGACAGTCCGGAGTCGCCTTCCAGAGGGAAGTGCTTCGAAGAAGTTGCAGAGATTGGTGCAGGAAGGAACTGCAGGTGCTGGTTTACACCGAAGACAGCCACAAAATGCCGGAGTAATGCAGCGGGACAGGCAGCATCTCTGGAGAGAAGGAATGGGTGACTTTTCGGGTCGAGACCCTTCCTCAGAGTCTAAAGAAGGGTCTTAACCCGCAATGTCGCCCACTCCTTCCATCCAGAGATGCTGCAGAGATTGGTTTCGGGTGGGCAGCGATGGGCAGCGATGGGCCATGAATTCAGTGAGTTTGAAAATGAGTGGTTGTCAGAGCGAGAGGCTACATAAGCCAGCAGGCACAGGTGCAACAGTTGTACGAGAACGCTGATGAATTAAAGCACAGCTGGCAGAGTGCGGGACAAATGTATTGGGCAGAATGTGGGATCAGACGCAAGAGGGCTTTGGAAAGAATTCAAGGCAGTCGGATACCAAGAGAGGCTCTGACTAATAAACTGGAAAAAGGAATTGAGTTCCTTTTGGAAGAAAGGGTTCCGACCCAAAATGTCACCTGTCCATTCCCTCCACAGGTGCTGAGGAAGGAACTGCAGACGCTGGTTTACAAAAAAGACAGACACAAAACGCCGGAGCAACACAGCTTGACAGGCAGCATCTCTGGAGAGGAATGGATGACATTTCGGGGTGAAGAAGGGTCTCGACCTGAAAACGTCGCCCATTCCTTCTCTCCAGAGATGCTGCCTGTCCCGCTGGGTCACTCAAGCCCTTTGACTTTCACTCAAGATCCCAGCATCTCCGGCCTCCTGTGCCTCCGTTCAGTTCTGCTCTGATCCATTGCATTTCATGTTCTGCAGCAAGAATCCAACCCTCGTGAATTTTACCCAGCTCTTTAAAACCGCAAGGCGCATCATTTGATGTTTTGGTGACAAAATTGATTTGAATGTGTGTCACCAAGCATGTGTTTTAATCAAAAGTCTATTCTACTCCAGTTCACACCATCATCTTTCCCAGCCACTTGAGTTGTAATAGTCTTGGCTGAGCACAGCAGAGGTGTTGTGTATCAGTCAATGCAGCTCTGTTGAAAGCTATTTCCATATCATTAACCTTCCAATTGTGTGGCACATTGTAAGGCCAGGATCAGAATTGAAAGGGCCTTTCATTTCCAGGCTACTATTCAGCTGCAAGGAGGATGTTAATTCATCCTCTGCGCCCAGCTCAGTTCCCTCCTGAGTGTCAGAGGGAACTGGGTCGAACTGCAGTGAATATTCAATGCGGTGTTAAAAACAAGAAAATCGCATCTCTCAGTGGTTTTAATGATATTTTCCCGACTTGTTTCTCTCTCACTCCACTTCCATCCCCAGTTGAGAGAATAGAGCCACTACATAATAACAGGAACGTTAGAATCTTATTAACAGAGAGGTATTTTGTCAGGATTATCCTTTGCAGTAAAGACGTGTTTTAAAATGGGGGTCCGAGATTTCATGCTTCCTGTTCCTTATTTCATATATTTATTCATTGCGAGTGGACAAATCTATCAAGGCCGCTGTTTATCATCCATTCCTGCTTCACCCTTAGAAACAAGGAACTGCAGATGCTGGTTTGCAACAAAAAAAAAGACACACACAGTACTGCGTTAACAGGTCAGGCAGCATCTCTGGAGAACATGGATTGGTGAAGTTTCCGGTCAGGATGTTTCAGACTGAACATATTACAGTCTGAAGGAAGGTCCCAACCCAAAACGTCTCCTATCCTTGTTTTCAAGAGATGTTGCTTGACCTGCTGAGTTACTCCAGCATTTTGTGTCTGTTCCCGATTCACCCTCACCATTTCACTGAGATTCAACTACATCGGTGAGTTTGGAGTAATGTATTGATTGAATTTGAGCAAAGAAACAGGCCCTCCGTTGCTGACAATCGATCACGGTAATTCCATGCTGTACCACTTTTGTTTCCACTCCCAACACACCGACAGCACCCTTGGTCAGGATCGAACCCGGGACCCTGGGGCTGTAAGGCAGCAACTCTACCGCTGCGCCACCACTGCCAGGAGATGTGACAGTTTAATGGTTAGGAGTGGAGCAGGGTGATTGCCAATGTTCGCCACTGCCCCACAAAACCAGCGAGGGGGAAATTATCCTGTTGACACCCACAGGAAAATACGTGTGTATCTATTCGGCCAGGCTCGCACTGCGCTGACCTTCCTCAGCCAAATAGCTTGCCCACACTCACACTCAAGTTCACATG
This sequence comes from Rhinoraja longicauda, assembly GCF_053455715.1. Classification (NCBI taxonomy): domain Eukaryota; kingdom Metazoa; phylum Chordata; class Chondrichthyes; order Rajiformes; family Arhynchobatidae; genus Rhinoraja; species Rhinoraja longicauda. Next base: position 21,760,285 of record NC_135985.1, read on the forward strand.
TAGTATAAGAAAATAACTGCAGATGCTGGTACAAATCGAAGGTATTTATTCACAAAATGCTGGAGTAACACAGCAGGTCAATAGACAATAGACAATAGACAATAGGTGCAGGAGTAGGCCATTTAGCCCTTCGAGCCAGCACCGCCATTCAATGCGATCATGGCTGATCACTCTCAATCAGTACCCCGTTCCTGCCTTCTCCCCATACCCCCTCACTCCGCTATCCTTAAGAGCTCTATCCAGCTCTCTCTTGAAAGCATCCAACGAACTGGCCTCCACTGCCTTCTGAGGCAGAGAATTCCACACCTTCACCACCCTCTGACTGAAAAAGTTCTTCCTCATCTCCGTTCTAAATGGCCTACCCCTTATTCTTAAACTGTGGCCCCTTGTTCTGGACTCCCCCAACATTGGGAACATGTTATCTGCCTCTAATGTGTCCAATCCCCTAATTATTTTATATGTTTCAATAAGATCCCCCCTCATCCTTCTAAATTCCAGTGTATACAAGCCCAATCGCTCCAGCCTTTCAACATACGACAGTCCCGCCATGCCGGGAATTAACCTAGTGAACCTACGCTGCACGCCCTCCATAGCAAGAATATCCTTCCTCAAATTTGGAGACCAAAACTGCACACAGTACTCCAGGTGCGGTCTCACCAGGGCCCGGTACAACTGTAGAAGGACCTCTTTGCTCCTATACTCAACTCCTCTTGTTACGAAGGCCAACATTCCATTGGCTTTCTTCACTGCCTGCTGAACCTGCATGCTTCCTTTCATTGACTGATGCACTAGGACACCCAGATCTCGTTGAACTCCCCCTCCTCCTAACTTGACACCATTCAGATAATAATCTGCCTTTCTATTCTTACTTCCAAAGTGAATAACCTCACACTTATCTACATTAAACTGCATCTGCCATGTATCCGCCCACTCACACAACCTGTCCAAGTCACCCTGCAGCCTTATTGCATCTTCCTCACAATTCACACTACCCCCCAACTTAGTATCATCTGCAAATTTGCTAATGGTACTTTTAATCCCTTCGTCTAAGTCATTAATGTATCTCCTGAGATGCTGCCTGACCTGCTGAGTTACTCCAGCATTTTGTGAATAAATACCCTCAAGTTCACATGAGTCATTGGAAGGATAACAAACATTGGAACCATCGGAAGTCAACCTTTAGGGAAAAGGAATTTGGAGGAGGCAGCACGTTCTGCACAGAGGATGGAAAGTGCGACTTCCATGTAGACAGCACCCGAGGTCAGGATCGAACCGGAGACTCTGGCACCATAAGGCAGCAGCTCACACCACTGAGCTGCTCCAGTGAGACTGATGAGCGTTGTTGGATGAATAACGGATAATGATGACTCAGAGAAAGGAGGGAGATCGATCGTCTGACGGCATGACGCCAGAACAACAGTCTGAAGAAGGGTCTCGACCCGAAACGTCACCCATTCCTTCTCTCCTGAGATGCTGCCTGACCTGCTGAGTTACTCCAGCATTTTGTGAAATAAATACCTTGCTCTCAAAGGTAACTCAGCGGGTCAGGCAGCATCTCGGGAGAGAGGGAATGGGTGACGTTTCGGGTCGAGACCCTCAGTCTGAAGAAGGGTCTCGACCCGAAACGTCACCCATTCGTTCTCTCCCGAGATGCTGCCTGACCCGTTGAGTTACTCCAGCATTTTGTGTCTACCTTCGATTTTAACCAGCATCTGCAGTTTCTTTCCTATGCAACCTTGCTCTCAACGTCAGTAAAACCATTCAGCTGATCGTTGAACCTTGCTCGCAATGTCAGTAAAACCATTCAGCTGACCGTTGACTTTCGAAGAGAAAGGACCAGGATCCACAAATCTCTCTTCATCGATGCGTCAGCGGTGGAGAGCCAGCAACTTCAAGTTCCTGGGCGTGCACATCTCTGAAGATCAGTCCTGGACCCAGCACACTGATGCAATCATACAGAAAGCCCATCAACGCCTCTACCTCCAGAGAAGATTGAGGAGATGGCGAGGAATACTCTCATGAACTTGTGCAGTTGTACGGCAGAGAGCATATTGACTGGTTGCAACGCGGCCTGGTGCGGCAACTCGAATGCCCTGGAAGAGAGAAGATTACAAAGAGTGGTGGACGCTGCCTGGTCCATCATGCCCACTGACTTGTCCACCATCGAAGGGATCCGTAGAAGGCACTGTCTCTTCACGAGGCAGCCAGCATCATCAGGGGCCCACACCACCCTCTCATTTCACCCTCCCATTCACACAACGCTCTCATTTCACTCCTGCCTTTGGGAAGAAGGTTCAGGAGCCTGAAAACTGTAATGTCCAGGTTCAGGAACAGCTACTTCCCAACAACCATTAAGACTATTGAACTATTAAGACAGTCTGAAGAAGGGTCTCGACCCGAAACGTCACCCATTCCTTCTCTCCCGTGATGCTGCCTGACCTGCTGAGTTACTCCAGCATTTTGTGAATAAATACCTTCGATTTGTACCAGCATCTGCAGTTATCTTCTTAGACTATTGAACACTATGAATTGTAGCATCTCTGAACTACAAACTGTCTTGGTTGCAATAGGGACTTTGGGCTTTATTTTATTTTTGCACTATATTGGGGTTTTTTTATTTATTGAACTTCTTTCTTCATGTTTGTTTATTATTTTATCCATTGAATATTATATTTATGAATCTGTTGTGCTGCTACCACAAGTCAGAATCTCACTGTTCCATTTTGGTACAAATCACAATAAAACACTCTACACTCTAGCCTCTCTTGACCACCCAATAGTTTTCAATATCGCTATTACTGAATACAGCATTTTACTTTTGATTTAGTTTAGTTTAATTTAGTTGAGAGATACAGTGAGGAAACCGGCCCTTGGGCCCACCGAGACCGCGCCGACCAGCGATCCCCGCGCACTTACGCAACCCTACACTAGGGACAGTTTGACATTTCCACCAAGCCAATTAACTTACAAATGTGTACGCTGTTGGAGTGTGGGAGGAAACCAAAGTTCTCGGAGAAAGCCCACGCGGTCACGGGGAGAACGTGCAAACTCCGCACAGACAGCGGCCATTGCCAGGATCGAACCCGGGTCTCTGGTGCTGTATGCGCTGTGAGGCAGCAACTTTACCACTGAGCCACTGCGCTGCCCCATTGATTTGAATGATGCTTATTTATATCGGCGAAACCAAGCGCAGGCTCGGCGATCGCTTCGCTGAACACCTGCGCTCGGTCCGCATTAACGCAATCGACGAGAGATTTGAATGATCTGATGGTTTGAATAAAATAAATTCCTCATTTCTTAAACTAGGATTCAATCTTACATTCAATGATTCAATTCAATTATACTTTATTGTCACGTGTACTTAGGTACAGAGATATTCTTTGTTTTGCATACAAACCGGTAAAATCATATTACAGATAAGCACAATCATAGATAAGTACAAAAGTGCAATGATTTTCACACAAAGAGTGATTTCACAAAAGTGAAATGATTTCGCACAAAGTGTGGTGGTTGTATGGAACGATCTGCTGGAGGAGGAAGTTGAGGCAGGGACGATCGCAACGTTTAGGAAACATTTAGACCAGGGCCGTTTTTACAGCATTATGGGCCCCCGGGCAAAGCAGTGTACTGGGGCCCCTACCGTTACTCTCCCCCACCCCCCTTTCCCTACCAGCCCCCCCCTGTCGTGCCGGCGAAAAGCACTTACCGAAAAGCACTTAGCGATGGACTTAGGGTGCTACATTGTTGCGAAAAGCACTTACAGATCGCTGTGAGAAGCACTTAATGACCGAAAATGTTGCGAAAAAAGCACTTATTGAACCTACATTTTTAAAGTAGTATTTATTTATTGCAAGTCACTTAACATACACAGATCAGCATGGGGCCCCTATGCTCGTGGGCCCCCGGGCAAGTGCCCATCAGGCCCATGCGTTAAGACGGCCCTAATTTAGACAGGTACGTGGATAGGACAGGTTTACAGGGACACTAGACCAAGTGGACCCGTTGGGCCCAAACCTTTCCTGCATTGGTGCAGCACCCTCTCTTCCCCCCCTCCCCCTCCTCTCCTCCTCCCCTCACCCCTCCTTCCCTCCTCCCCTCTCCCTTCTCCCCCCTCCCATCTCCAGTTTAAATTCCATTTGGAATATTTTAGAGGACCAAGAACCAAGAACCCCCTCCCTCCCTCCTCCCCCCTCCCCCTTCCCTCCCCCTCCCCCTCCCTCCACCCCCTCCCCCTCCCCCCCTTCCCCTCCCCTTCCCCTCCTCCCCTTCCCCCTTCCCCTTCCCCTCCTCCCCCTTCCCCTCCTCCCCCCTTCCCCTCCCCTCTTCCCCTCCCCCTTTCTCCCCCCTCCCCCCTCCCTCCACCCCCTCCCCTCCCCTTCCCCTCCCCCACTCCCCTCCCCCACTCCATCCCCCTCAACCCCCTTTATCCTCCCTCCTCCCCCCTCCTCCCCTCCACTCCCCCCTCCTTCCCTCCCTCCCCCCTCCCTCCCTAGGAGATAGATTTAAACTTTAAAATGTGAATAACCTTAAAAAATATAACCCAGATTTCAATGAAACTTCTTGCATTAGCACCAAAGGGACGACGGTGAGTAAGGTGGGCCTAAAATTGTCGCGCTATCGTGTACCGTTTTGGCTGTAGCTCAGGAACAAACAAACAAACAAACGAGAGTTCTAGTATATAGATGGGCCAAACGCAGGCAGGTGGGTCTAATGTAGATGGGGCATGTCGACTGGTGTGTTGGGCCTGTTTCCACACTGTAAGATTCTATAAGTCTATGATTAGTGTAACAGTCATTACACAAGGCAATACACAAAGAGTCACCACATGTCTGGCTACAACTTCTGCTCTTCAAGTTTCAAAGTCCTTCATAGTACAGAGTTTTATCTTGGCCTTAAAGGCCTGTTGTCCTGGCTGAGGCACTGGGTCGGTGTTGCGGGGATTGACCTAGCCTGATGATGCTGTAGGCGTCCTCCACCGTTTCTGCTCTTATTACTGGATTTTTTTTTAGATTTTAGATTTAGAGATACAGTGCAGAAACAAGCCCTTCGGCCCACCGGGTCCGCGCCGCCCAGCGATCCCCGCACATTAACACTATCCTACACCCATTAGGGACAATTTTTACATTTGCCCAGCCAATTAACCTACATACCTGTACGTCTTTGGAGTGTGGGAGGAAACCGAAGATCTCGGAGAAAACCCACGCAGGTCACGGGGAGAACGTACAAACTCCGTACAGACGGCGCCTGTAGTCAGGATCGAACCTGAGTCTCTGGCGCTGCATTCGCTGTAAGGCAGCAACTCTACCGCTGCGCCACCGTGCCGACACGTTGCGGTTGACTGGGCTTGTATTCACTAGAATTTAGAAGAATGAGAGGGGATATTATAGAAACATATAAAATTCTTAAGGGATTGTACAGGCTAGATGCAGGAAAAATGTTCCCGATGTTGGGGGGAGTCCAGAGCTTGGGGCCACAGTTTAAGAATAAGGGGGAGGCCATTTAGGACTGAGATGAGGAAAAACGTTTTCACCCAGAGAGTTGTGAATCTGCGGAATTCTCTGCCACAGAAGGCAGTGGAGGCCAATTCACTGGATGTATTCGAGGGAGAGTTAGATATAGCTCTTAGGGCTAACGGAATCAAGGGATATGGGGAGAAACCAGGAACAGGGTACTGATTTAGGATGATCAGCCATGATCATATTGAATGGCGGTGCTGGCTCAAAGGGCCGAATGTCCTACCCTCCTGCGTATGTTTCTATGTTTCTATGTTACTTGGTCATTATATTATCATAACTTAACCACTGTACTGCATTATCCCTCAGAGAGGAATCGTTTTAAGTTGGAAGCTTCTGAATTTTATGTGTCTCCACTGCCTGACAGGTTGTATGTCCTGTTGCAGAACAATAAAGGAAAATCTCTCCAAATAATAGCTCTAGATATTTTTAAAGCAGCAAAACCTAAGAGAAAACCTCCGAGACCTTGCTGTGTGGTTTAGAAAACGAATTCCAGGAAAGTGCCAATCTTCTGGAGTGTACCTAGTAGTTTGGAGGTAGTTCCAAAGACTCAGAGATTTTTGGATGCTTTCCCTCTAATACAAAAGTTATTGAAATTCACCACCTGCGTGAAATGCTTTAAACAGGATGATTTATAGCGTTGAAGGAGGCTGTATAATCCATCGTTGTTCATTCCAATTGATAAAGAGCTATTTGTTCATATCTTACTTCCTATTTTTTTGTGGGCAATGGTCTTATAGGAGATCATCTTCATCCAGGGTATTTATTGAATAGGATCATATTTCCATCTCCATCAACAACGAGTTCCAGATTCCCATCCACCTTCTTTAGTTTAGTTCATAGATACAGCGTGGAAACAGGCGCTGCGGCCCACCGAGTCCACGCCAGCCAGCGATCGCCCTGCACACTAACACTACCCTACACACGAGGCCAATTAACCTGGAAACCTCGACGTCTTTGGAGTGTGGGAGGAAACCGGAGGACCCGGAGAAAACCCACGCGGGTCACGGGGAGAACGTACAAACTCCGTAGGGACAGGCACCCGTGGTCAGGATGAAGCCCGGGTCGCCGGCACTGTCGCTGGCTCTACCGCTGCACCACCGTGCCACACCTCGTAACGGTAGCGTTCCAGATCAAAGACTCTTCGTCAGAACGGATGGACTGTCAGCCAACAAATTGAAAAGCACTGGCATCCTTGAGATGATTCCGTTGAGAAATTAATTCACCCTCGAAATAAAACTGGAGAAGAAAAATCTCTTCTCCAAAAGTCACAACAGTAAGCAATCTCACATTCCACATGATTTCTGCTGCGTGTCAGTCATTCCTGAGACCAGCCAACGTCTTTCTCTTGCCATCCCTGTGCAGAACGAAATGTGTAGGAAGGAACTGCAGATGCTGGTTTAAACCGAAGATAGACACAAAATGCTGGAGTAACTCAGCGGGTCAGGCAGCATCTCTGGAGAGAAGGACAGGGCAACGTTTCGGGTCGAGAACCTTCTTCAGATTGAAGAAGGGTCTCGACCCGAAACGTCTCCCATTCCTGCTCTCCAGAGACGCTGCCTGACCTGCTGAGTTACTCCAGCACTTTGAGTCTATCTTCTGTGCAGAACGTGCGACCTCCTCTAAATTCCTTTTCCCTAAAGGTTAACTTCCGATGGTTCCAATGTTTGTTATCCTTCCAATGACTCATGTGAACTTGTATGTGAGTGTGGGCAAGCTATTTGGCTGAGGCAGGACAGCACAGTGCGAGCCTGGCTGAATATCACAGGAGACAGACTAGTGACTGATATCCACTATAAACCCACTGACTCGCACAGCTATCTGGACTACACTTCTTCCCACCCGGTCTCCTGCGAAAAGTCTATCCCCTACTCCCAATTCCTCCGTCTACGCCGAATCTGCGCCCGGGATGTGGTGTTTCACTCTAGGGCATCAGAGATGTCCTCATTCTTCAGGAAACGGGGCTTCCCCTCTTCCATTATAGATGAGGCTCTAACTAGGGTCTCTTCTACATCCCGCAGCTCCGCTCTTGCTCCCCCTCCCCCCACTCGTAACAAGGACAGAATCCCCCTCGTTGTCACCTTCCACCCCACCAGCCAGCATATCCAACAAATTATCCACCAACATTTCCGTCACCTAAAACGGGACCCCACCACTGGCCACATCTTCCCATCCCCTCCCCTTTCTGCGTTCCGCAGAGACCGTTCCCTCCGTAACTCCCTGGTCCACTCGTCCCTTCCTACCCAAACCACTCCATCCCCTGGCACATTCCCCTGCAACCGCACGAGATGCAACACCTGTCCTTTACCTCCCCCCTCAACTCCATCCAAGGACCCAAACATTCTTTCCAGGTGAGACAAAGGTTCACCTGCACCTCCTCCAACCTCTAATGCATCTGCTGCTCCAGATGTCAACTTATTTACATCGGCGAAACCAAACGCAGGCTCGGCGATCGCTTCGCTCAACACCTTCGCTCGGTTCGCGTTAAACAATCTGATCTCCCGGTGGCTGAGCACTTCAACTCCCCCTCCCATTCCTAGTCTGACCTTTCTGTCATGGGCCTCCTCCAGTGCCATAGTGAGGCCCACCGCAAATTGGAGGAACAGCACCTCATATTTTGCCTGGGCAGCTTGCGGCCCAGTGGTATGAACATCGACTTCTCCAACTTTAGATAGTTCCTCTGTCCCTCTCTTCCCCTCCCCCTTCCCACATTCCCTCTATCTTCCTGTCTCCACCTATATCCTTCCTTTGTCTCGCCCCCCTGACATCAGTCTGAAGAAGGGTCTCGACCCGAAACGTCACCCATTCCTTCTCTCCTGAGATGCTGCCTGACCTGCTGAGTTACTCCAGCATTTTGTGAATAAATACCTGGCTGAATAGATACACACGTATTTTCTTGTGGGAGTCACTGGGATAATTTTCCCCTCGCTGGTTTCGTGGGGCCATGGCGAACATTGACAATCACCCTGCTCCACTTCCAACCATTAAACTGTCACATCTCCCGGCTGTGGTGGCACAGCGGTAGAGTTGCTGCCTTACAGGACACGGGTTCAATCCTGACCACGGATGCTGACTGGCTGTACGGAGTTTGTACGTTCTCCCCGTGACCTGCGTGGGTTTTCACCGAGATCTTTGGTTTCCTCCCACACTCCAAAGACGTACAGGTTTTTAGCTTAATTGGCCTGGTACAATTGTAAATTGTCCCTGGTGTGTGTGTAACAGTGTTAATGTGCGGGGATCGCTGGGTCTGTGCAGAGTGGGTGGGCCGAAGGGCGCTATATCTCTAAACTAAACTGAACCAAAACAATCTCCGTTGATGGACTTGTCTCAAAGATAAGAACTTTCTTTCCGAGCTTTTAGAAAACTCCTTCTCCAACTTTTGGAGTGTGGGAGGAAACCGAAGATCTCGGAGAAAACCCATGCAGTCACGGGGAGAACGTACAAACTCCGTAAAGACAGCACCCGTAGTCGGGATCGAACCTGGGTCTCTGGTGCTGTAAGCGCTGTAGGGCAGCAACTCTACTACTAGGCCACCATGGCCGCCCAAGTCATGCCCCCTACCTCTCTTTTCCAGCTTTTCAATCAGTCTGAAGAGGGGTCCTGAGTGGAAACGTTGGCTGTCCATTCCCTCCACAGATATTACTTGCACCACTGAGTTTGCAGAGTGCCACAGTGGTGGCGGAAGCACCCAGAGCTCAGTGGCCTGCAGGGGGCGATGCCGAGTCAGTGCACCCGCGGCCGGTCACATGACCCAGCGGACTGCGGCCTACAAAGACAGGCTGCTGAGCCAGCCCCTGCACAAATAAATGCAATCAATCATTGCAATCATATATACAATACAAAACAATACCTAACAAACCCACCACCACAATACAAAATCACCCAGCTATCCAAACACATATTCTTAAATGTCAAATACAGTCTGAAACAAGTACATTACAGTCCTTGTCAAGGATGCATTCCACCCCCCGGTCCCGCAAACCTCCAGGGTGCCCGTGGGCAGCGTGTGGTCCCTCTCCAACACCACCCGGGCGCAGACGTAACCCCGGAAAAGGGGCAGGCAGCCGGCTCGGGCAGAGCCCCCTACCGCCTGGCACCATAACTCATGGATGGCCAGCTTGGCCAGGCCCAGGAGCAACCCAACCAGGATATCTTCAGCCCTTACCCTCTCCACTAAGCACAGGGATGTCCAAAGATGAGGGTGGTGTGTGTGAAGTGCAGCCAGAAGGCCAGGAGCAGCCCCTTTAGGCATTGGAACAGAGGCTGCAACCTCACGCAGTCCATGTACACGTGGAACACAGACTCTTCCAGCCCGCTACAGTGGCAGGCGGCTGGCGAGTCTGTGAACAGGGAGAGAAACAGGTTGCAGGGGGACTCCCCGGTGCAGTGCCCTCCACCCCAGGTCCCTGGAGCCGGCCCTTGCTTGGAGTACCCGCCGGACCGTGGCCTGGGATCGGGCTCCCGCCGTGCCGACCCATGCTTGCCACGGGCAGGGTGGCGCGAGCGAGGACGCGCCGGGCATGACGGGCGGAGCAGCGAGGCCGGCGTGAGAGGAGCGGGAAGCGCGGTCTGGCCTTCCGTGCCCGCGAGCCCAGCGAGGGCAGGTGGACGGGCGAGGAGAGGGACGTGGGTGGGCTCGCAGGTCGGCCTGCTCGTCCATGAAAAGCAACTGCTGGAGGCCCCACATCAGCCTGGGGCTCGCCTGGAACGGGCACCGCTCATAATGCCCAGAGCTCGGACTGGACTCTGAAAATGGCAGCAAAACATGGTGCCTCTTGCGCGCGGGATCAGTGGACTATTTCTGTACAATGTGCTAAGTGGAGATTTGCCGTGCTTGGATACTGGGCTGTTTGTAACAAAGGAATTTCACTGTGCGTTTGCACTGCACACATGTGACAATAAAAGCACCGTTGAATCATTGAGTTCCTCCAGTACTTAGTGTTTTGCCCAAGATAATAAATGCATGTGTAAGCTGAGACAGTGCATATTTTAAATTAACTTGCAATAATAGCAATAGCAGCTAACCTAATTGAAGCCGCCATTGACACATTTTTGGTAACTGAAGGCGTAATGAATCATCCAACCAAGACCTCAACGGTGGAACAGGCGGAGGATGACAGCTGACTTTAGCGGAGCGTCACAGCGGCGGCTGGGAAGGCGGATGGATGAAGGCCGCAGTGGGCGGGCGCTACAGATGGGAAGGTAGACGCTCCCGCCCCCACGAGTCTCGGGCAGGTGAGACTCGTCAGCCTGGCAAGGCCGTCCGTCTAGGAGAGGGAAAACTCTGATCTAAAACCTCCACTGCCTTGTGGCCGTATCCAGTGACGGAAAAGGCTCCAGGAGTAAACTCCTCAAGTAAAATCCGGAGTCGGAGTCCCTGAGGCAGTTGGTCGTCGTTGTCCACAACCTGGTTCTGGCAGCTCCTGCGATGGCGCTGGTGCCAAACTGTAACGGCTCTACTGTTCCTTTGGATCGATCAGTGACGTGGAGAGGGGGGATGTGATGCACGGGCAACAGCCTGTCCTTCATATGACATCGCCCAGGCTTGCATCCCACCACACATCAACGCTGCTCTAGCCGAGGTTTGGAGCAAGCAGCCAACACCCAGGATGCATCACCCATGGTCAGCCATGACCGAGGGGGGCCTTAGAGAACCAATCAGTGTTGGAGGTGGGCCGATGGAGTTGGGCCACATCAGCCATGATCCTGACCAGCTTAGTTCCACTGCCATGTTCGCATGGTGCAGTCCCACTCCATCAGTGTGGGTCGACCTTCAAACATTATGTCTGAAGATGGCCACAAAGTACTGGAGTAACTCAGCAGGTCAGGCAGCATCTCTGGAGAAAAAGAACCGGTGACGTTTCGGGAAGGGACCCTTCTTCAGACTGGAGAAGTCTGAAGAAGGCATAAGGTCATAAGGGATAGGAGTAGAATTAGGCCATTCGGCCCATTAAGCCTACTCCGTCATTCAATCATGGCTGATCTATCTCTCCCTCCGAACCCCATTCTCCTGCCTTCTCCCCATAACCTCTGACACCCGCACTAATCAACATTCTATCTGTCTCTGCCTTAAAAATATCCACTGACTTGGCCTCCACAGAATTCCACAGATTCACCACCCTATGACTAAAGGAATTTCTCCTCATCTCCTTCCTAAAAGAACGTCCTTTCATTCTGAGGCTGTGACCCCTAGTCCGAGACTCTCCCACTAGTGGAAACATCCTCTCCACATCCACTCTATCCAAGGCCTTTCACTATTCTGTATGTTTCAATGAGGTCCCCCCTCATTCTTCCAAACTCCAGCGAGTACAGGCCCAGTGCCGTCAAAACGCTCATCATATGTTAACCTCCTCATTCCTGGGGTCATTCTTGTAAACCTCCTCTGGACCCTCTCCAGAGCCAGCACATCCTTCCTCAGATATGATGCCCAAAAGTTGCTCACGATATTCCAAGTGTGTCCTGACCAGCGCCTTCGAGGTCCCGACCCAAAATGTCACCCATCCCTTCTCTGTAGAGATGCTGCCTGATCCACTGAGTTACTCCAGCACTTTGTGTCCATGTTCTAGCATCTGCGGTTCCTTTCTACACGCCAACACTAGGTCTAATGGACGGCACGGTGAGCTTGGAATCTCGGGCAGCAAAGAACCGACAGTCACTCCCAATGGAGTCCGTCACAGATTCACAGGTCAGGTGGGATTGAAGCCCAAGGCTTGCGGCAGGGTAGGGGTGAACTGAAACATCCAAAGTTGGAGCTGGGGACAGAACAGTGGGATGTCAAAATAAACACAGCTGACTTCCTGAGACGCAGAGAACTAAAGATAACAAGCTGTGGAGAAATCCTTGACTGGAAACTTCACGTCTTCCTGTGCAATGTCACGAGGCTTTTAACAACCTCAGAATGTGAGGAATGAGAAGACGGTAATTAATATCATCAGGGCCTATTGGTTCCACGTGCAATTTACTCCATCAATTCTTTGCCACCCTTGCAATCCTTTGTGCAACGTCTCTGGAGCATTTCCAGGGCTCCACCCTCAATGTTAGAGAGTCAAACTCAACTCAACTACGTGTCGGAAGGAACTGCAGGTGCTGGCACATCCAAAGTGCTGGAGTAACTCGGCGGGTCAGGCAGCATCTCTGGAGAATAAGGACGGGTGACGTTTCGGGTCGGGAACCTTCTTCAGACTGAAAGTAAGGGGGGGGGGGAACTAGAGGTAGGGAAAGACCAGAACAAATCAGAGCCAGCCACAGATGACCGAGGAAGGGTGGAGCCCACAATGGCCAATTGTTGGCTGGGGAAGAGGTGAAAATGGAAGGGATACAGCGTTGTGAACAGGGGAACAGGTAGGATGACGGGGGTGGGGGATGGAGGGAGGGAGAGAGGGGATGCAGGGGTTACTTGAATTTTTTTTTAGTTTAGTTTAGTTTAGAGATACAGCGCAGAAACAGGCCCTTTCGGCCCACCGGGTCCGCGCCGACCAGCGATCCCTGCACATTAACACCATTCTATACCCACTAGGGACAATTTCATTTACCCAGTCAATTAACCTACATACCTCTACGTCTCTGGAGTGTGGGAGGAAACCGAAGATCTCGGAGAAAACCCATGCAGGTCACGGGGAGAACGTACAAACTCCGTACAGACGGCACCTGTGGTTAGGATCGAACCCGGGTCTCCGGCGCTCCAAGCGCTGTGAGGCGGCAACTCTACCGCTGCGCCACCGTGCCGCCCCAAATTAGAGAAGTCAATGATCGTACCACTGGGGTGTAAGCTGCCCGAGAGATATATGAGGTGCTGTTCCTCTAATTTGCGTGCAGCCTCACTCTGACAGTGGAGGAGGCCCAGGACAGAAAGGTCAGTGTGGGAATGGGAGGGGGAGTTAAAGTGTTTGGCAACCGGGAGATCACGTGGGCCAAGGCGGACTGAGCGCAAGTGTTCAGCGAAGCGATCGCCCAGTCATCTTCCACAAGTCGGACCAAGAGTCAAGACTGTTTTACTGTCATACGTTCCAGGACAGAACTATGAAGCACTTACTTGCAGCAGCAGCAACACAGCAGGTTTGTAAACACAGAACTCAATAGGTAAAATAATGAACAATCAAACAAAAAGTTCAGAAATGAAAACCCCCCAATATAGTGCTCAAACAGAACAAAGCCCTGGTGCCACCCAGGATGTTCATAGTTCAGAGTTCTTGGTTTTTCTCATCAAATCAGTTTTGGCTTTTCGCAGATAAGATGCCAAAATCCTCTTCAAGTTGGCAGTTGTGATAGATTCATAGGGTGTTGGCTTACTGAATTAAGCTAAACTAAACTAAACTAAACTAAACTAGGCTAAGCTAAACTAAACTAGGCTAAGCTAAACTAAACTAAACTAAACATAGAGTGCCTACACCCTATGAATCGATCGCAATTGCCAACGTGAAGAGAATTTTGGCGTCTTATCTGTGAAGAGAAAAACCAAGAAATTCAAGGGCTAATTAACCACCAATTGAAGTTGTTCATGGATTGGAAGCTCCATCATTTCCCCAGAGACAATAAACAACTTTATCGGCATCTGAAAGCAGAGAACCTGCAGAGAATCGGTCATGCGAGTGTACCTAATGGTCACAGTTAGTACAGGAGGCTCTGCAACTCTCTGTCAATGTGGTCAAGGCAACATATACAAGGCCCATCTCGCTGATAGTCAACAACAGAGCAAACTTATCCAGGATAGAGTGGCAGTCAGTGGCCACTGGAAGGAATAATTATGAGGGACTACTCAACTTTAATATTGGAATTGGAATTTTAATTAATTTATTAGCCAAGTATGTAAAAACATACACGGAATTTGATTTGCCATACAGTTGTACCAATAAAGCACAAGACACACAAATACGTAACAATTAACATAAACATCCACCACAACACACCGTGATGGAAGGCAATAATGTATTATCTTCTTCCCTCCTTTTCTCCCGCGGTCGGGGCAGTCGAACCATCTGCAGATCGAAGCTCCCGCGTCAGGGCGATCGAAGCTCCCATGATCGGGGCGGTCGAAGCTCCTGCGGCTTGGAGCTCCCGAAGTCGGTCTCTAACCAGAGACCGCGAGCTCCACGATGTTAAGTCCGCAGGCTCCCGCGGTTGGAGCTCCCCTAGTCGATCCCCAGTAAAGAGACCGCCAAAAGGGGCCGCCTTACTCAACAGGTCAGGCAGCCTCTCTTGGGAAAAGGAATACGTGACATTTTGGGTCGAGACCCTTCTTCAGACTGGTGATTTGCCACCTTATCGCACTGTATGCAATATTAGTTGTGTTAATTAATTGTTGCTTGAAGGGTTTTTGTTTTAAGGATTGTATCATGTGATTCACTACTCCCTAGACTGCAGAGAGGGTCATAGAAAGGAGTCTTAAATAAAGAGCCCATGCCCTGTCTATGTTTCTTTGTGACTCTTGTGTTATTGTCTGCACAGGAACTACATTGGATGTTTGGAATTCGCAGAGAACATATGTCCCACAGTATCGGCTTTTTAATTTGTTTAATGAATTGAATTTCAATTCCCTGACAGCTGTATGTCTGGTTTGTTAGTTCCTACCTCTGCTTTACAAGGCATTAACATAGCTACCATGCCACCACATCCACTTATTGTCTGTTGTGCCTTCGATCCATTTACACTGGAAGATGACAGATGGAGAGAAGCCTTCAATATTTAAGCATGAACCCATTTCCCCTCACATTTCCACATTATTTACTCAGTTCACCTCCACGTTGGTGAGATTCAAACCCTCGTCTTTGGGTCTTGAAGGTTAGAAACGTCACCATTCTGGTAATATTCCTGATATTAATTGGCCCGAAAAAACCCTCGACAAAGTGCTGGAGTAACTCAGCGGATCAGACAACATATCTGAAGGGTGTAGACCCAACAGCACCTCATATTTCGCTGGGGCAGCTGGCAACCCAGCGGTATGAACATTGATTTCTCCAATTTCAAGTAACCCTTGCATTTCCCCCTCTCCCCGTCCCTCCCCCACCCTAGACGTCCCGCTAGTTTCACTGTTCGTATCCTTTCGTTGTCACCTCTTCCACCGCCAACAATGGACCATTGTGGGCTCCACCTTTCCCGGGGCTCTTCAGCGATTTGTTCTGCACCGTTTCATAACTCTGGCCGTCCTCTCCCCTGACCCTCAGAGGTGTCTCGACCCAAAACGTCACCTATTCCTTCTCCCCAGAGACGCAGCCTCGAGCTGCCCCCAGTTGCGTCCGTCTTTGGTGTAAACCGGCACCTGCAGTCCCTTGCTACGCGAGCGTGGGTGGATGATGTGTGCACTGCGGTGGAGGAGCCAAGACAATGGCGGAAAAAGCAAAGAAAGGAATGTACGCTCGGCCTGCAAGCATTTCTCAAAGGGTAAACACGAGGAATGTGGTGTGAAGCCTCTTACCAGCTAACGTCACAGGTAGAGAAGATGGTTGTGGTTTGGGTGCAGTAAGCAAACACAGCTGTCTGTATAGCAGAGTGGCCAGCAGTATTTGTCAGGCTGTTGACTCATCACGGTTTACACACAAATCACAGGCCACCGTTGCTCATTCCGAAACCACTAAGAAAACAAGGCTGGACCTGAATCAAAGCAGCCCTCCTTGACACCCATTCACCTGCTACCTATGAAGTCCTAATCACAAAGCACCTAATCACCATTTACATTACCTGATTGGACTGGGGGGGAGGGGGAATCAAGTGGAAGAGGCCATGCAAAGTTAATTCCGAGCAAATCCACACATCAAAGGGAGCTGGGAGCTGCTGGATTCCCTCAAGACCAACAGCACTGTATATTCCCTTGAACCAAATTCAGTGAGGAAATAGCAATCCATAACTCAGCACGCTGGTTGCAATGGCAACATTCCACCATTGACCTCATTTCCTTGCCTGAATATTTCATCCCCGGACGCTGTGAGTGGTGATTCACCTACATGTATATATATTCACAAAATGCTGGAGTAACTCAGCAGGTCAGGCAGCATCTCAGGAGAGAAGGAATGGGTGACGTTTCGGGTGGAGACCCTTCTTCAGACTGATGTCAGGGGGGCGGGACAAAGGAAGGATACAGGTGGAGACGGAGAAGGTAGTTGAGGCAGGTGGTAACGCAATGTTTAAGAAGCATTTAAATAGACACACGGATAGGATAGGTTTGGAGGGTTATGGACCAAATGCAGGCTGGAGGGGTTAGCGTATCATATCATATATATACAGCCGGAAACAGGCCCTTTCGGCCCTCCAAGTCTGTGCCGCCCAGCGATCCCCGTACATTAACACTATCCTACACCCACTAGGGACAATTTTTACATTTACCCAGCCAATTAACCTACATACCTGTACATCTTTGGAGTGTGGGAGGAAACCGAAGATCTCGGAGAAAACCCACGCAATATGGGGCACACTGGTCATTGTGGGCTGAATGGCCTATTTCCACGCTGTATAACTATATGGCTCTACGACTCTCTGTGATACACCTTTTTTATCTGTTAGTTGATCTTGTGTTTATGAGGGAAATGACCATGGCTGTGCCAAGTCTTATGAACATGGTTTGCTACAGAGCACAGTCGTGGTTATTAAACAAAACAGCAGCTCCCAATACCTGGATGGTTAGTGCCTATAATTGATCAGAATGAGAAATTCATAATGTTACCAATCAATCTCCACAAAGCCTGGGGCTGCCCTGGGTTAGGTGTCAGCTATCAAAACCTGCTCTCACAAGCATAGTAATCTCTCAATCCTAGAGCTTTCTCACCGGCCGTAGCTTTGGTTTACCCACTGTATGTTGTTTCTTTTTTTTTTCCTAATCAGATGTGCAGCACTTTGGTCAACGTGGGTTGTTTTTAAATGTGCTATACAAATAAAATTAACTTGACTTGACTTGACAAATGAAAGCACCAGCCATCCTTGTGATGAGAAACACTATCAACGCGGCAGAGAAACACTTCAATAGACAATAGACAATAGGTGCAGGAGGAGGCCATTCGGCCCTTCGAGCCAGCACCGCCATTCAATGTGATCATGACTGATCGTTCTCAATCAGTACCCCGTTCCTGCCTTCTCCCCATACCCCCTGACTCCGCTATCCTTAAGAGCTCTATCTGGCTCTCTCTTGAACGCATTCAGAGAATTGGCCTCCACTGCCTTCTGAGGCAGAGAATTCCACAGATTCACAACTCTCTGACTGAAAAATGTTTTTCCTCATCTCCGTTCTAAATGGCCTACCCCTTATTCTTAAACTGTGGCCCCTTGTTCTGGACTCCCCCAACATTGGGAACATATTTCCTGCCTCTAACGTGTCCAACCCCTTAATAATCTTATACGTTTCGATAAGATCTCCTCTCATCCTTCTAAATTCCAGTGTATACAAGCCTAGTCGCTCCAGTCTTTCAACATATGATAGTCCCGCCATTCCGGGAATTAACCTAGTAAACCTACTTCAGGATAAAGCACGTCAGGGATTTGTCCTCGAACTAGCAGCAATATAAATCTGAGGGGGCATTGGTGCCTCTGTGATGCTATGAAAGTTATCGCGTTAGAGATCATCCGGACTAAACTCAGATCCTGGGGGGACAGGGCTTTCTCCATCGCTGCTCCCACCCTATGGAACTCACTACCCCAAACCGTTAGAGACTCCCCCACACTCACCACATTCAAAACATCGCTGAAGTCTCACCTGTTCAGTACTGCCTTCAACCACTGAAGGTCACCTCACCTTCTGTCTCCTTTCTCTGTTCATTTATTTATTTACTTATTTATCTATTTATTCATTTCCCTATGTTCTCAAAATCTCTGTAAAGCGTCTTTGAGTATATGAAAAGCGCTATATAAATAAAATGCATTATTATTATTATTATTATAAAGCACGAGCTTCAGAAATGGAATGCATCATGAGCCCCATTCAGTGTCATAGAGTCAGAGTCATAGAGTGATACCGTGTGGAGACAGACCCTTCGGCCCAACTTGCCCGCACCGGCCAACATGTCCCAGCTACACTGGTCCCACCTGCCTGCGCTTGGTCCGTATCCCTCCAGACTTGTCTACCAATTACAAACAGTGGTTTGTCTACCAATCCACAAACAGGTGCTACCAATTAGAGGTGATTATGTCCACTGCACATAGGCACATGTGATAATAAGGTACCATTGAACCCAGGACGTGTAGGGAAAAAAAACCCCTGCAGATGCTGGTTTAAATCGAAGGTGGACACAAAATGCTGGAGTAACTCAGCGGGTCAGGCAGCATCTCGGGAGAGAAGGAATGGGTGACGTTTTGGGTCGGAGCATTTTGTGTCTATCATTGAGCCCAGCTTGCACCACCTTCACTACAAAATGTCTGAAAAAGGGTCCCAACCCGGAGAGTCACCGATTCCTTCTCTCCAGAGATGCTGCCTGTCCCGCTGAGTTACTCCAACATTTTGTGTCTATCTACCTGCAGGGATATATATATAGATGTGGTATAAGAAAATAACTGCAGATGCTGGTACAAATCGAAGGTATTTATTCACAAAATGCTGGAGCAACTCAGCAGGTCAGGCAGCATCTCAGGGGTGCAGATGCTGGTACAAATCGTCACCCATTCCTTCTTGCCATAGTGAGGCCCACCGGAAATTGGAGGAACAGCACCTCATATTTCGCCTGGGCAGCTTGCAGTCCAGTGGTATGAACATCGACTTCTCCAACTTTAGATAGCTCCTCTGTCCCTCTCTTCCCCTCCCCCTTCCCAGATCTCCCTCTATCTTCCTGTCTCCACCTGTATCCTTCCTTTGTCCCGCCCCCCTGACATCAGTCTGAAGAAGGGTCTCGACCCGAAACGTCACCCATTCCTTCTCTCCTGAGATGCTGCCTGACCTGCTGAGTTACTCAGCATTTTGTGAATAAACACCTTGACATCTTGTCATTTTCCTGCCGGATCATATATGTTTCAATAAGATCGGCCTTCTGCTTTCTAAAATCCAAAGTCCAAAGACATTAGAATTAGATCTGCAGGGCAGCACGGTGGCACGGTGGCACGGTGGTAGAGTTGCAGCCTTACAGCGCCAAAGATTCAGGTTCGATCCTGACTATGGGTGCTGTCTGTAAGGCGTTTGTTCGTTCTCCCTGTGACCCCTTTTGTAATGTGTATGTATGTGTGCGTAAGTATTTCGGGTTGAGACTCGAAACGTTCCCCATTCCTTCTCTCCTGAGATGCTGCCTGTCCTGCAGAGTTACTCTAGCTTTTTGTGGCCATGTTCAGTTTAAGCCCAGCATCTGCAGTTCCTGGGACATATGACAATAAAACACTCTGAACTCTTGAGTCTCATGACCGCGTGGGTTTTCCCTGGGTGTTCTGGTTTCCTCTCACATCCCAAAGACGTACAGGTTTGTAGGTTATTTGGCTTCAGTAAAGATTGTACATTGTCCCGAAAGTGTAGGATAGTGCTAGTGTACGGAAATCACAGGTCGGTGCGGACTCGGTGGGCTGAAAGGCTTGTTTCCGCGCTGTATCTCCAAGCTAAAGACTCGATGTAACCATTTAAACGCAGGCAAAGAAAGGATCCTTGAATAACTGAAGCCAACAGGAAAGCAGTCTGCCAGCAATTAACATCTGTGATGATCTGTACCTCCATGACCACATGTGGTAAAGGTTTTTCGCTGGGCTTTTGTTCAGCTTTTATTCGCAGATTAGTTGGAGCACTCCTGCTTTTTGAGCACAATTGCAGAGGCTGCAGCTTAAAACTACAGGCCGACACTAGTCACAAAAACACAGGCTTTCCGCACTTGTGCCAGTTCTGTTTATGGTTGATAGATACAACAGGGAACAGGCCCTTCGGCCCACCAACTCCATGCTGACCATCGATCACCCATTCATACTAGTTCTATGTTATCCTACTTTCACATCCATTTCCAACACAATAGGGGCAAATTATAGAGACTAATTAACAATAGACAATAGACAATAGGTGCAGGAGGAGCCCATTCGGCCCTTCGAGCCAGCACCGCCATTCAATGTGATCATGGCTGATCATTCTCAATCAGTATCCCGTTCCTGCCTTCTCCCCATACCCCCTGACTCCGCTATCCTTAAGAGCTCTATCCAGCTCTCTCTTGAATGCATTCAGCGAAATTGGCCTCCACTGCCTTCTGAGGCAGAGAATTCCACAGATTCACAACTCTCTGACTGAAAAAGTTTTTCCTCATCTCAGTTCTAAATGGCCTACCCCTTATTCTTAAACTGTGGCCCCTTGTTCTGGACTCCCCCAACATTGGGAACATGTTTCCTGCCTCTAACGTGTCCAACCCCTTAATAATCTTATACGTTTCGATAAGATCTCCTCTCATCCTTTTAAATTCCAGTGTATACAAGCCTAGTAGCTCCAGTCTTTCAACATATGATAGTCCCGTCATTCCGGGAATTAACCTAGTAAACCTACGCTGCACGCCCTCAATAGCAAGAATATCCTTCCTCAAATTTGGAGACCAAAACTGCACACAGTACTCCAGGTGCGGTCTCACTAGGGCACTGTACAACTGCAGAAAGACCTCTTTGCTCCTATACTCAACTCCTCTTGTTATGAAGGCCAACATTCCATTGACTTTCTTCACTGCCTGCTGTACCTGCATGCTTCCTTTCACTGCCTGCAAACCTGGGTTTGATCGTGACTATGGGTGCTGTCTTTACGGAGTTCGTACGTTCTCCCCGTGAGCTGGTAGGTTTTATCCGAGATCTTCGGTTTCCTCCCACACTGGAAAGACGTACAGATTTGTAGGTTAATTGGCTTGGTAAAATTGTAAATTATCCCTAGTGTTTAGGATAGTGTTGGAGTGCATGGATCGCTGGTTGGCGCGGACTCGGTGGGCCGAAGGGCCTGTTCCCGTGCTGTACGTCTAAACTAAACTAAACTAAACTGAACTAAACTAAACTAACCTACAAACTCTCACATATTTGGCTGTGGGAGGAAACCAGGGCACCCGGAGAAAGCCCACGCAGTCACTGGGAGAACGTGCAAACTCCACAAGTCAGGATGGAACCCGGGTCTCTGGCGCTGTGAGGCAGCAGCTCTACCAGCTGTACCACTGTGCCACCTTCACTGTTGTTTGCATTAAGTGTTAAACTAGGACTCCAGAATGTAAAATATCCTTGCTTTCCTGCTCCAGTATTAATTCCTCAGTCAACAATTCGAGGACTTAGATTATTATAGCACCCTTGGTGGAAGTTTGTAGTGTTGAAGTCGGCTGCTCTATTTCCTGCATTAAAACAATTAAATACAATTAAAACCTGCACTTTTGGCTGCAAAGTTCTTTTTTTTAACATGACTGTTCCTAGTTCTTATTTTAATCTTTAAACACAAATGTTAGCTGCAAGTATAAAGCCCCTTGTCAGCTGATGAAAATGATCTTTCAATATTTGTTCCTCAAAAATGTCTCATAATATGAATAAAAACACCTGTAAGCTCTCCATTTCAGTGTGAAGGAGAGAGTAGTGAGGGGGATGAAGTGTTGGGGGTGGGGAGGGGGTTGGGGGGGCTATGTACAGTGGTGGGGTTGTAAGCAAAACTAGTATTTTGAGCCTGGGGTTGCCAACTTCCTCACTCCCAAATAAGAGACAAAGGGTGACGTCACCGCCCCGCACCCCCACGTGACCTCACCCAGCCAGCGGCCACGTGCTCCCGCTCCACCAATGGTGGCCACCCGGGCCGGGAGGCGGGTTGCTATGCAACCTCCGTTAAGGCAGCGCCCGGGCCTACACTGTCCGGAACTACAGCGGCCCCCGGGCTACAGTGTCCAGGCCAACAGTGTCCAGGCCAACAGTGTCCGGGCCTACAGTGTCCGGGCCTACAGTGTCCTGGCCTACAGCGCCATCCGGGCCTAATACGGGACAAGGGCGGTCCCGTACAGGACAATCCAATTTAGCCCAAAATACGGGATATCCCGCCTAATACCGGACAGTTGGCAACCCTACTTGAACCATACCTATAACTCTTAGCAACGTGTTACTGAATTCTCATTGTCTTAATTCTATCCCGATAATATGCTTCCCACATCATTATACAGTATGGAAACAGGCCCTTTGGCCCACCAAGTCCATGCTAACCATCAACCATCCGTTTTTATTAATCCGACATGAATCCAATATTTTATCCTTCCCACATTCCCGCAGTTCCTTCACCATTCTACCACTCACCTACCCACCAAGGAAAATGAACCCACAGATTCAACATTTCTTTGTGATGTGGGAGGAAACCGGAACATCAGCGGAAACCCATGTGGTCATGGGGAGAGCGTGCAAACTCCACACAGGCAGCACCCGAAGTCAGGATTGAACCGGGGTCTCCGGATCTGCCAGGCAGCGGCTTTGCTAGCTGTGCCTCTGTGCTGCCCCATGCCAAAACAGAATGGAGGTAGCTTCGACCAAGTGCCACCCTCAAACCCTTCCCCACTGCGCATTGAAGCCTCCAGAACCACTTTGCAAAGTTCTAACCCACTTATAGAAACATAAAGTCGAGAATTCTATTTACTTTTATTTACAATCTTTTTTACCAGCTCATAAATTTTCTAAGATCAATTAGTCTGCATTGAAGTTTACTTGTTCCTCCATTTTATTAAACATTTTCATTTGGTCCATACATTTACTTCCCCTGAAATACAAGATTATTTTTTTTATTACAAAGAGTTCTTTGAATTTAAACGTATTGAACTGTATCTGCCACTGACTTGCCCAACCTTTGTGGTGACAGATAGAAATAGCTGCTTTCTTACTTTATCCAATAGGTATTACTGAGCAGGCTCATAATTTCAATCATTAGAGAAGTGGACTATCTATATATATATCGCCTAAAATCTCTGTAGTTTCATTTTGGCACTTTTTAGATTTTTTAGAGATACAGCGCGGAAACAGGCCCTTCGGCCCACCGATTCCGCGCCGCCCAGCGATCCCCGCACATTAACACTATCCTACACACACTAGGGACAATTTTTACATTTACCCAGTCAATTAACCTACAAACCTGTCCGTCTTAGGAGTGTGGGAGGAAACCGAAGATCTCGGAGAAAACCCACGCAGGTCACGGGGAGAACGTACAAACTCCGTACAGACGGCGCCCGTAGTCAGGATCGAACCTGAGTCTCCGGCGCTGCATTCGCTGTAAGGCAGCAACTCTACCGCTGCGCCACCGTGCCGCCATGGGTGACATGGTGGCACAGCGGTAGAGTTGCTCGATCCTGGGTTCGATCCTGACCACAGGTGCTGTCTGTACGGAGTTTGTACGTTCTCTCCATGACCGTGTGGGTTTTTCCCGGGTGCTCCAGTTCCCTCCCACACTCCAAAACCGTGCAGGTTTGGTGGTTAATTGGCTTTGGTAAAGATTGTAAATAGTCCCTAGTGTGTAGGAATGTGCTAGTGTACGGGAATCGCTGGTCTACCTCTGTGCCACCGTGCCGCCCATTGCAGGAATGACGTGGACGCTTGGGATTGACTGAGTGAACACTGGGAACACTCATTGCCTCAGGTGGCATCTGGTGGAAAGACAAAAAAGGGTTAACATTTCTTGCTCTCTTTCCAAAATGCTGCCTTACCTGCTGAGTGCTTTCAACATTCTCTGTGAAAACTGGCTTAAAGCCAGTTTTGACCTGGACAATTTGAGGAGAACAAGTTGAAGTCAACAAAGCATTCACGGGCAAAATGGTTAAAACTTTATGCATTGTGTTCATTTGTGCGTGGCATTACTCTGGCAAACTTTGGTGTAAACCAACACCTGATAATATCATATCATATCATATCATATCATATATATACAGCCGGAAACAGGCCTTTTCGGCCCACCAAGTCCATGCTGCCCAACGATCCCCGTACATTAACACTATCCTACACCCACTAGGGACAATTTTTACATTTACCCAGCCAATTAACTTACATACCTGTACGTCTTTGGAGTTTAATCCCATTGTGTTGAAATCAAAACTTATTGCACCATCTGCTGCTCCGACACATTTTTTCTCAGAACCTCAGAAGAGTCTGAAGAAAAGGACCCGAAAGGCCACCTATTTCTTTTCTCCATTTTGTGCCTATCTCAGATTTTATTCATTTTATTCTTTGACTGTGGCAGTGGTCTCACCTACGTGTTTAGGTAACCTTGTGCGTGTGTCTTAGGGCTCTGGTATACGGTCATTTGCTCTCGAAGTTCTGGATAGACATGTTTTGGTGCAGAACTGGATAGTACCTGGAAATAAGCCAGGGTGACGATGAGATACCTCGCCACAAGCTTTTTCTTGAATAAAGTACCTTTGTTATTATAGAAACAAAGAACTGTACATCCAGGTTTATATGAAAGGTTGCCAGAGAGAGGCCACACGCAAATGGAACGAACTGCATCGCATATTTCGCTTGAGTAGCTTACAACCGAGCAGCGTGAACATCGAGTTCGTTAATTTTAAGTAACTTCATCTTGCACTTCCCTCCCCTTCCCTCCCTCCTTCCTCCAGCCTAGTTGTTTTCACAGTTCCACAGTTCTCACATTGTTTCTCCTGAGATCACACCTTCCCGAGCCAACAATGGACCTGCCTGGCAAAGCCCTGCCTGGGGTCATTTATGAGTGGTCCTGGTCTTTTCTTGCCTTCAACTCATCACCTCCCCCCCTCCCACACCCCCCCCCCCCACCCCCTACTTTCAGTCTGAAGACTGCCACCATCTCTCTAGGTTTTATGCTGTTTTTTCTGACCCTTGATCTTCAAAGACCCCCCACCAAATTGTCCCCGATTCTCCCCCATGACCAATCCCAAACCAATTCTGGGAGCCTGAACTCCAAGTACCCATCAGCAACTTCAGTTCCAACATTCCTGTTCTCCGTAGCCCAGCTGTGGCCAATCTATGAAACGTTGCCTTGGGAAAGGAGAGCTGGGTGGCTGAATTTTAAGCACAGCAAAATAGAGTCATAGAGTCATAGTCTTACGTGTGGAAACAGGCCCTTCAGTTCATCTTGCCCACACTGGCCAACACGTCCCATCTACACTAGTCCCACCTACCTACGTTTGGCCCATTTCCCTCTAAACCTGTCCTATCCTTGATCTTCAAAGACCCACCCCCACCACCAAATTTCCATGGGGAATGGGGTACTGATTTTGGATGATCAGCCATGATCATAGTGAATGGCGGTGCGGGCTCGAAGGGCCGAATGGCCCACTCCTGCACCTATTTCCTATGTTTCTACCTGTTTAAATGTTTCTTACAAGTTGCGATAATACCTGCCTCAACTACCTCCTCTGGCAGCTCGTTCCATACGCCCACCGCCCTTTGCGTGAAAACGTTGCCCCTTAGATTCTTATTAAATCTCCCCCCCCTCACCTTAAACCAATGTCCCCTGGTTCTCAATTCCTCTACTCTGGGCAAGAGACGCTTATGGAGGTGTACTTTTGTACACCTCAATAAAATTATCCCTCACCCTCTTGCGCTTCAAGGAATAGAGTCCTCACTTGCTTTTGATGTGTTTATGCTTTATTCTTAATTGTTAACTGTATGTTTGCGTTGTCATTTGTGAGCGGAGCACCAAGGCACATTCCTTGTATATGCACATACTTGGCCAATAAACTTATTGATTCATTCATTCAACCAACCACTCCCCATAGCTCAGACCCTCGAGACCTGGCAACATCCTCGTTAATCTTCTCTGCACCCTTTCCAGCTGGTGGATAATTGGTAATATTCAACCAAGACCCTGGCACAAATGAATGTTGACGCTTTGTAGCAGCTACCAAACCAGCCTCTTTTTCCAAAATAGTTGTGCTATTTTAGTTCAGAAGGCATTGGAATGTCCTACTAGACTACACCCTCAGTCCCCATAAGATATTGTTGTACACAGCAGACTTGAATAGATGGTGCCAAAATGATAGTGGTATCATGACTATGATATTTGCTAACAGTAGAAAAGAGGATAAGGCTGGAGGTAAATGGGTCTACTGTGGATAGGGTGAGCAGCTTTAAATACCTGGGAGTCCACATCACAGAGGATCTGACATGGACAACGCACATTGCCGCACTGGTGGGTAAGGCAAGGCAGTGCCTTTACCATCTCAGACAGCTGAGGAAATTCAGAGTCTCTCTGAGGATCCTTCAGTGCTTCTACTCTGGGGCTGTAGAGAGCATCTTGTCCGGAAACATCACAATGTGGTTTGGGAACAGCTGTGCCCAGGACAGGAAGTCTCTGCGGAGAGTAGTGTGTTCGGCTGAACGCACTATGGGAACTACACTCGCCCCCCTGCAGGACCTATACATCAGGAGGTGCAGATCCAGAGCCAGCAACATTATGGGGGACCCCTACCACCCCAGCAACGGACTGTTCCAGCTGCTACGGTCAGGCAAACGCCTCCGCTGTCACGCTGTGAAAACAGAGAGGATGAGACGGAGTTTCTTCCCACAGGCCATCAGGACCGTTAACTCTCGTATCACCAGGGACTAATTTAATACACTGTATTCATTAATTTTTTGTGTTAACATTTTTTTCTCTATTCTGTTTTGTAGTTTAGCACAATCCGCAGGCGTTGGCACTTTCATTTCACTGCACATCTTGTATATGTATGTGACAAATAAACTTGACTTGACTTGACTTGAAGGCTGAGGGGTGATGACACAGAGGTGTAAAAGATCATGAGAGGAATAGATCGGGTAGATGCAGAGTCTCCTGCCCAGAGTAGGGGAATCGAGGACCAGAGGACATAAGTTTAAGGTGTAGGGGAAAAGATTTAATAGGAACTTTTTCCACACAAAGAAGGGTGGTGGGTGTATGGAACGAGCTGCCAGAGGAGGTAGTTGAGGCTGGGACTATCCCAATGTTTAAGAAACAGTTTGACAGGTACATTGATAGGGCAGGTTTGAAGGGATATGGACCAAGTGTGGGCGGGTTCAACAACAGTTCAACAGAGCTTTATTTGTCATTCGGTACCAAGGTACCGAACGAAACTACATAGCAGTCACACACAAAAAAGAACACAAGACACATGACCCCAACCCAAACGTCCATCACAGTGACTCCAAACACCCCCTCACTGTGATGGAGGCAACAAATGGGACCAGTGTAGCTGGGACATGTTGGCCGGTGTGGCCAAGTTGGGCCGAAGGGCCTGTTTCCACACTGTATCACCCTGTGACTCTGTAAGAGAGTATTTGACAAATGGTTCCTTTTACAGGATGCTAGGGCTATTGTTTGTTTCGACTCATCACTTGAATTTGTGTTTCAGTAATGTTGGCGGATGAATTTATTCACAAAATGCTGGAGTAACTCAGCGGGTCAGGCAGCATCTCGGGAGAGAAGGAATGGGTGACGTTTCGGGTCGAGACCCTTCTTCAGACTGATGTCAGGGGGGCGGGACAAAGGAAGGAACGGATGACACAGCCCAGAAAATCGAAGTGGACACTGTCAGCTTGCAGACGACGTAAGCAGATGAATGAAATGGGGGGACATATGGTGGGTAGAATATAGAACATGGTAACATGAAGAGAACTATTTGTGAAGGAGGAATGAGGGGAGCTGTATAATTTTATAGGCAGCACAGGAATGGAGAGATCTGGGCTGCCAATACATCTGTCAAGGTGGCTTGATACGTTGAGAAGCCGACTATAAAAATGATATGCAACCCAGCGCTTTATAAATAGTGCCATAGTGTTCCAAACAGTTGCTGCGTCCCTCGTAGGTATTTTAGTTCATTTGACTCAGTCAGCAATGTGGGATGAAGCATTCATTCTCACCAACGAAGGAAGATATGAAAGGTTAATCCACATGCCAATGCCTGCTTTTACAAGATCGAGATTCTGTTTACTCCTCTTTTCTACAGGGACCCACCCAGAGGGGTTTTCTTTCTGACAGATTCAGATCCTTAAAACAACATTTGACCGAATATCTTGAAAGACGAACCTAAAGGTTTGAAATACAAACAGAGTGAGAGAAAAGGAACAGTTTTGTTTGCAAAAGCCGTTTCCATTGACAACATCACAGGTGTTGTGGTGGATACCAGAGACAGAATCCTGCCCAGTTTAGCACTTGCAGCTAAGTGTCCTGCCAGTATGAATTAAACAAAGTAAATAACATCTGCTAGACCTTAGACCGAAGTATAGGCCATATGAGTCATATCGTCATAGATTCATACAGCATTGAAACAGGCCCTTCAGCCCAACTTGCCCACAACAGACATGTCCCAGCTGCACTAGTCCCACCTGCCTGCGTTTGGTCCAAACCTGTCCCATCCATGTACCCGTCCAACCGTTTCTTAAATGTTGGGATAGTCCCAGACTCAACTACCTCCTCTGGCAGCTTGTTCCAACACCCTTTGTGTGGAAAAGGCTCTAATTCAATCAGACCACAGACCTCAGTCTGAAGAAGGGTCTCGACCCGAAACGTCACCCATTCCTTCTCTCCTGAGATACTGCCTGACCTGCTGAGTCACTAAAGCTTTTTGTGAGACCTTCGATTTGTACCAGCATCTGCAGTTACTTTCCTACGCAGACCACAGTTTAGTTCAGCATCAACTCTGTTCACTCGCCTCATCTCTTAATAATTGCACGTATCAAAAATCTAGCCTCAGATCAGGCCCCATGTCTATCGAGGGAGAGACAAACAGAGCTGCCGGATGGGGTGGTTGAGGCAGGTACTGTTGCAACGTTTAAGAACCATTTGAACAGGTACAGGGATAGGACAGGTTTAAAAAGAAATGGGCCAAATGCAGGCAGGTGGGACTAGTATAGATGGGACATGTTGGGTGGTGTGGGCCTGTTTTCATGCTCCATGATTCTCTTTCCCTCTGATAGTTAGCTTTCATCAGAATTAGGAACAAATATAATTTTTCCTTTGCAGGGGTTCGACCTGACACATTATCCCCGTAGATCGACACAAAATGCTGGTGTAACTCAGTGGCACAGGCTGCATCTCTGGAGAAAAGGAATGGGTGACGTTTCAGGTCGAGACCCTTCGACAGACTCTGTTTCCCTTTCCACAGATGCTACCTGACCTTCTGAGTGTTTCCACCATTTTCTGATTTTATTTCAGACTAGACCAAGTTGGGCCCAAACTTCTCCTGCATTGGTGCAGCAGCCTCTCCTCCTCCTCTCCCCTCTCCCCTCCCCCCCCACTTCCCCCCTCTCCCTTCCCCAATGTTGGGGTAGTCCAGAACAAGGGGACACAGTTTAAGAATAAGGGGTGGGCCATTTAGAACTGAGATGAGGAAAAACATTTTCAGTCAGAGAGTTGTAAATCTGTGAAATTCTCTGCCTCAGAAGACAGTGGAGGCCAATTCTCTGAATGCATTCAAGAGAGAGCTAGATAGAGCTCTTAAGGATAGCGGAGTCAGGGGGTATGGGGAGAAGGCAGGAACGGGGTACTGATTGAGAATGATCAGCCATGATCCCATTGAATGGCGGTGCTGGCTCGGGGCTGAATGGCCTCCTCCTGCACCTATTGCCTATTGTCTATTGACAGTGCTCAGCAAGTATTCACATCCCTTCCCTGGGGAAATGCTTCCTGAATTGGAAAGCACTAATTCTCTGGACTATCCAATCAAAGGAAACGTTTATCAGCGAGTCCGCAGCAGTGATGATAATTTGACTTTAGATTTTACTTTAGACATTCGAGATACAGTGCGGAAATAGGCCCTTTGACCCACCGAGTCTGTGCCGACCGGCGATCACCCCGCAAACTAACACTATCCTACACGCCAGGGGCAATTTACAATTTTACTGACGCCAATTAATCTACAAACCTGCATGTCCTTGGAGTGTGGGAGGAAGCCGGAGCAACAGGCGAAAACCCACGTGGTCACGGGGAGAATGTACAAACTCCGTACAGACAGCACCCATAGTCAGGATTGAACCCGGGTCCCTGGCGCTGTAAGGTGGTAACTCTACCGCTGCGTCACCCTCACCGTGTTAGGCCGTGTTCTAAGTTGGCCAATCTTAGTTCAGG
This sequence comes from Rhinoraja longicauda, assembly GCF_053455715.1. Taxonomy (NCBI): domain Eukaryota; kingdom Metazoa; phylum Chordata; class Chondrichthyes; order Rajiformes; family Arhynchobatidae; genus Rhinoraja; species Rhinoraja longicauda. The sequence continues at coordinate 21,790,720 of NC_135985.1, forward strand.
CAGTGAAGCTCTCCATGTCTCCTTAGCTAAAGGGAGAAAGAGAAGTCTTGCATTTGCACAGTCCATTATTGATCGCAAAAACTCGCTGCATCTAAGGAAATCCTTCTTGAATGCAAAAGCTCAAAAATAATCCAGGTAATTATATATGGAAAGTACTGGAAGTTCTCACCAGTTCAGGACATGGAGAGGGAAATGGATGATATGTTAAATCAATGCCTAGGAAGGTTCTGCTGGTTTACAGCAAAGGTAGACACAAAATGCTGGAGTAACTCAGCGGGCCAGGCAGCATCGCTGGAGAGAGGGAGAGAGAGTGAGTGTGAGAGAGAGAGAGAGAAAGTGAGTGTATCTGTGTGTGAGAGAGAGTGTGTGTGAGTGTGTGGGTGGCGTTTTGGATCGAGACACTTCTTCAGATTAAATCAATGGTCTTTTTTATCAGAGCTGTGTCT
>NC_135985.1:21796165-21936165 GCF_053455715.1 Rhinoraja longicauda
CGTTCCCAAGACGTGCAGGTTTGTAGGTTAATTGGTTTCTGCAAATTGTCCCTCGTGTGTAGGGAGATCGCTGGTCGCCATGGACTCCATGCACTTAAGGGCCTGTTTCCACGCTGTAACTAAACTAAAATAAACTAAATCCCCGACTCGATACATTTGCCTGTCCATCCCCTCCACAAATGGTGTCCGACCCACTAGAGTTACTCTCGCACTTTGTGTTTCGCTCAAGCTAACAGCATCTGGTTGTGTATCCAGTAAACACGCTGAGTTCTATTCCTCATAGACAATAGACAATAGACAATAGGTGCAGGAGGAGACCATTCGGCCCTTCGAGCCAGCACCGCCATTCAATGTGATCATGGTTGACCATTCTCAATCAGTACCCCGTTCCTGCCTTCTCCCCATATCCCCTGACTCCGCTATCCTTAAGAGCTCTATCCAGCTCTCTCTTGAATGCATTCAGAGAATTGGCCTCCACTGCCTTCTGAGGCAGAGAATTCCACAGATTCACAACTCTCTGACTGAAAAAGTTTTTCCTCATCTCAGTTCTAAATGGCCTACCCCTTATTCTTAAACTGTGGCCCCTTGTTCTGGACTCCCCCAACATTGGGAACATGTTTCCTGCCTCTAACGTGTCCAACCCCTTAATAATCTTATACGTTTCGATAAGATCTCCTCTCATCCTTCTAAATTCCAGTGTATACGAGCCTAGTCGCTCCAGTCTATCAACATATGATAGTCCCGCCATTCCGGGAATTAACCTAGCAAACCTACGCTGCACGCCTACCAAGTCATCTACCATGTCTCCAGATATTTACCCAGGTCTCTTGGATTGGTTGTCAGTAACATAAATCCTATCCCATCACACACATCTGTTAACCATCACACCCATTTTTGTTCAGTTTAGTTTAGTTTAGAGATGCACCACGGAAACAGGCCCTTCGGCCCACCGAGCCCACGCCGACCAGCGATCCCCGCATATTGACATTGTCCTACACACACTAGGGCCAATTTTCACATTAACAAGTCAATTTACCGACACACCTGCACGTGTTTGGAGTGTGGGAGGAAACCGAAGATCTCGGAGAAAAACCCACGCGGGTCACGGGGAGAACGTACAAACTCTGTACAGGCAGCACCCGTGGCCGGGATCGAACCCGGGTCTCCGGCTCTGCAAGTGCTATAAGGCAGCAACTCTACCGCTGCGCCACCGTGCCGCATTTGATCGAAGTTGATCAGTCAGTCATGATAGACACAAAATGCTGGAGTAACTCAGCGGGTCAGGCAGCATCTCTGGAGAGAAGGAATAGGTGACGTTTCGGGTCGGGACCCTTCTTCAGACTCTGAGGAGAGGGAAACTAGAGGCATGAAAAGGTTCAGAACATTGCAGGGTCTGCACCAATGTACCTTTTCATTCCTCTAGTTTCCCACTCTCCTGACTCTCAGTCTGATTAAGGGTCCCCAGTCAAAATCTCACCTATTCCTTTAAAGTTTCGTTTAGAGATACAGCGCAGAAACAGGCCGTTCGGCCCACCGAGTCCAAGCTGACCAACGATCCCTGCACATTAATGCTATCCCACATGCACTAGGGCCAATTTACAATGTTACCAAGCCAATTAACCTACATAACCTGCACGTCTTTGGAGTGTGGGAGGGAACCTCCCTGGGAAAGCCCACACAGGTCATGGGGGTAAGGTGCAGACAAGCATCCGTATTCAGGATCGTAACTGGGTCTCTGGTGCTGTCAGGCAGCACCTCTACCGCCGCGCCATCGTGCCGCCCTTTTCTCTCGAGAGATGCTGCCTGATTTAAAGAATAACACTCGCTGTTGGTTGACACCTCTAGTTCCCTGACTCTATTATCTAAAGAAGGGTCGTGAGCCGAATCGTCACCCATCCCTTCTCTCCAGAGATGCTGCCTGACCCGCTGAGTTACTCCAGCAATTTGTGTCTATCTTCGGTGTAAACCAGAGTCGGCAGTCCCTTCCTACGCAGCCAGTCGTGAAGCCTTTACAACCGAACAAAACCATATTCCATCGCAGCGTCTTGAAAATTGTCCTCAGCCCCTTTAAACCTCACCTGGGTGTAAATATCTGACTGCAGCAGTGGCCTGAAGCTGGCAGCTGCACTTGGAGCAGGGGCTTGGAATTAGTATGTGCGCCTGTAGGAGTACCCTGCAGCTTCAATAGTTTTCGCACATTACTCTTCCACTGAAACTCCCAGCAGCTGGTTCCATTTTGAACTGATTTACAACAGGACATGAAAATTATGTCCCTTTGAGATTTAACTCTGTATTCCCATTCCGCTGCGGAGTGAAGCAGTCCTTTAGAGATCGGGCAAACGCATAGTCTCTTGCCCAGAGTAGGGGAATCGAGAACCAGAGGACACAGGTTTAAGGTGAGGGGGGGAAAGATTTCATGGGATCGAACCTGGGGGGGGCTAGCTTTTTTTGCACAAAGAGTGGTGGGTGTATGGAACGAGGTAGTTGGTGGCAGGTACTGTCGTGACGATTAAGAAACATTTAGACAGGTACATGGATAGGGTGGGTTTAGGGGAATATGGGCCAAAAGCAGGGGGACTAGTTTAGATGGGGCGGCATGGGCAAGTTGGGCTGAAGGGCCTGCTACCACACTGTATGACTCTATGACTCTCTGACTCTAAAGGACATGGAGGGATGAGGGGGAATGGGATTAGACTTCTGTTGAGCAACATATACTTGGATCGTGTAGAAGGGAACTGCAGATGATGGCTTCTAACAAACAAAGACACAAAGTGCTGGAGTAACTCAACGGGTCAGGCAGCATCTCTGGAGAAAAAGGATGGGTGATGTTTCAGGTCGGAACCCTTCTTCAGACATATATATATATATATATATACACACACACACACACACACACACACACACACACACACACACACACACACACACACACACACACACACACACACACACACACACATACACACACACACACACACACGCACGCACACACACACACGCACACACACACACACACACACACACACACACACACACACACACACACACACACACACACACACACACACACACACACACACACACACACACACACACACACACACATAGACATACACACACACACACACACACACACACGCACGCACGCACACACACACACACACATACACATACACATATACGCACACGCACACACACACACACACACACACACACACACACACACACACACACACACACACACACACACACACACACACACACACACACACACACACACCTACACATACACACACACACACACACACACACACACACACACACACACACACACACACACACACACACACACACATACACACATATATATTAAACATGGGTCGAAAGGACTGTTTAAATGCAAGGTCTTGATGTCTCATCTGGATAGATTCAGAAATAAGGCAATAGCTCTTTCAAAACTCCAGTCACGATATTCAAGAATAAGCAGGCAATGAATATATCCATCATGTAAAAACAAGGAACTGCAGGTGTTGGTTTACCAATGAAAGACACAAAATGCTGGAGTAACTCAGTGGGTCAGGCAGCATCCCTGTAGAACATGGATAGGTGAGGTTTCGGGACGGGGCATTTCTTCAGGCTGAAGAGTCCATACAGCTGGGTTTCGAGTGCAGACTGCCATGGACTGAGTCACTGCAGGTAACTTGGGGGACTAATGCTTGGCAAAGCCTCAGCTGTGAAAATGGAGACTACTTCTTCCCAACAACATGAGAACACCACACAAAACTAACAACCTCAACTATGAACTAGGGATGTCCTTGGATGCACGATGGACCTGTATTTTTTTCACTAGTATTGTGGATGTTCGTTTAGTTTTTGCTATTTTATATATTTTCTGTATGTATTGTGTTTACGGACCTGTGATGCTGCCCAGTTTAGTTTAGTTTAGAGATACAGCGCGGAAACAGGCCCTTTTGGGCCCACCGAGTCCGCACCGACCATTGATCCCCGCACACTAACACTATCCTACACACACTGGGGACAACTTACAATTTTACTGAAGCCAATTAACCTGCAAACCTGCACGTCTTTGGAGTGTGGGACGGACTCCCGGAGAAAACCCACGCAGGTCACGAGGAGAACGTACAAACTCTGCGTAGACAGCACCCTAAGTTAGGATCAAACCCAGGTCTCTGGCGCTGTAAGGCAGCAACTCTACCGCTACGCCCACGTGCCACCCCATAGGGGCCACTCCTTGCTTACTGCGGTAAGTAAGAATTTCAGTGTTCGGTTGTCGGCCTGTATGATGATTAAATACTCTTTGCTCTTAACTCCTGAGATGGGGTAGTTGCCTTTGGAGAAACAATGTTTGGGAGGAGCTCCTCCAGTGGGCAGCAACATCCCCACCAGTTCCGAGAAGGTACAAAATTTGTTGACTCAGGAGAAACGCTTTTGTTTTTCGCCTGAAGAATGGGTCTAATCTGGAGCTCGTTGGCTGTAGGGATGGATGAAACTGTGTCAATCAGGGGTTTCAGAAGAAAATTGGATGGGCACCTGAAGGAACAGAATGTGTTGGGCTAAGGGAAAAGAGCAGGAGATGGGGTTGACTGGAGTAGTCCACTGGAAGCAGGCCTTCTAGTGAAGGGACATTTTTCTGCTACGATTCTATCGCACACAAATTGGAATTGGATACAAATAGTCGTCCAAAAAGGAAGACCTGATAAACTTATGAAAGATGTGAAGGCTAAATTGTTGAAGTTTCCTTCGTCTTTTGAGTGAATCTGGAGCAAGGAAACAAATTCTGGATGGACGCAAAAAGCTGGAGTAACTCATCAGGACAGGCAGCATCTCTGAAGAGAAGGAATGGGTGACGTTTCAGGTTGAGCACCTTCTTCAGATTGACTTCAAGCTGACCTGAAACGTCACCCATTCCTTCTCTCCAGAGATGCTGCCTGTCCCGCTGAGTTACTCCAGCTTCTTGTGTCCATCTTCGGTTTAAACCAGCATCTGCAGTTCCTTCCTAAACAAACACTGGATTAGTAGTTGTGGCATAAGGAGATGATTAGAATCTTTTTATTTCACATAAAGAGTTCTTGGACTTTGGAAATGCTCTGAATAAAGGCTTACTGGAACCAAATCAATCACAGGAAGTTAGAAAATAATTTCAAGAAAAAAACATTTTTTTTTTCGGGTTTCCAATGTTGAGTCGGCAAAATGGGAGCAGATCAAGAGCTGAGATTTCCAAAACCACTCTGGAAGAAATTTCTCTGTGACACCTGGCCGTACATATGGACTAGATTACCTGGCACTGGTTTCAGTTCAGCTTCCCAATGTTTAATGGAACCAAATGTTTGGATGTAGTTGATACTCTCACACTTGTCCGGTGTCAATGATCAAAGTAGAATGTCTCCCCGACTTCCAATGGTGTTTCCTTTATTGCACAAAGATACACACTCTTGCGTGTCTATGGAAGTGTGTGCGAGTGTGTGTGTTTGAATGTGTGTGTATGTGAGTGTGTGTAGTTGTGAGTGTGTGTGAGTGTGTGTTTGAGAGTGTGTGTATGTGAGTGTGTGTATTTATGAGTGTGTGTATTTATGAGTGTGTGTGTGAGTGAGTGTGTGAATGTGTGTTTGAGAGTGTGTGTGTGTGTGTGTTTGAGAGTGTGCGTGTATGTGAGTTTGTGTTTTAAGAGTGTGTGTGTGTGTGTTTGAGTGTGTGAATATGTGTTTGGGAGTGTGTGTGTGTGTGTTTGAGAGTGTGCATGTGTGTGTATGTGAGTTTGTGTTTTAAGAGAGTGTGTGTGTGTGTGTGTGTGTGTGTGTTTGAGAGTGTGTGTTTGTTTGAGTGTGCGTGTGTGTGTATGTGAGTTTGTGTTTTAAGAGAGTGTGTGTGTGTGTGTGTGTTTGTTTGAGTGTGTTTGTTTGAGTGTGCGTGTGTGTGTATGTGAGTTTGTGTTTTAAGAGAGTGTGTGTGTGTTTGAGTGTGTGTGTGTTTGAGTGTGTGTGTGTGTGTGTGTGCGTTCACACGTGTGTGTGCACATATGTGAACACACACACATATATCACCTGTCATGGTGAATTTATTCCACTCCCATAGAACACACACATATATTTCCAAATTGTGGGCGCAGCCCGGACCATCAGACAATCCAACCCCCCTTCCACTGACTCCACCTACACCTCACGCTGCCTAGGCAAGGCCAGCAGCATCGTCAAGGACGAGTCCCACCCTGGCCACTCCCTCTTCTCCCCTCTCCCATCAAGCAAAAGGTACAGAAGTGTGAAAACGCACACCTCCAGACTCAGAAGCAGTTTCTTCCCAACTGTTATCAGGCAACTGAATCATCCTACCACAACCAGAGAGCAGTCCTGAACCACTATCCACCTCATTGGAGGTCCTCAGACTATCTTTGATCGGACTTTACTGGCTTTATCTTGCACTAAGCGTTATTCACGTTATTCCCTTTACCATATGTCTGTACACTGTGGACGGCTCGATTGTAATCATGTAGTGTTTTTTTCCGCTGACTGGTTAGCATGCAACAAAAGCTTTTCGCTCAACCTTGGCACAAGTGACTATAAACTAAACTAGTCAATAACGCGTATTCTTGCCCCATGTTTCCTCAGCCCATTCTTGAAGGGCAAACTGTTGCCAGTGGTCATGATGTAGTGCCCAAGAGTGCCCTGATATGTTGGCATAACCCACAAACACTAGGATGCTGATTACTCAGAGTACCATCGCAGATGAGCGCTCTCCTCACACAAACACACAAGCCTTTCTTCAGGAGCCATGGACGCCACTCAGAAAATGGAATCACTTCATCCTCCTCTCTGCAGTATCGCCCTGACTTCTGCGTTACTTGAGTTGAATAAAGACGGAGACAGACACAAAAGGCTGGAGTAACTCAGCAGGACAGGCAGCATCTCTGGAGAGAAGGAATGGGTGACATTTCGGGTCGAGGCACTTCTTCAGACCCAAAGTCTGAGACTGAAGACCCGAGAGTCTGAAGAAGGGTCTCGATCCAAAACGTCACCCATTCCTTCTCTCCAGCGATGCTGCCTGTCCCGCTGAGTTACTCCAGCATTTTGGGCCTACCTTCGAATTAAACCAGCATCTGCAGTTCCTTCTTACACATTGAATAAAGTCAGAGCAGCATGAGAGAGGGACCAGATAGTACAGGCTTGTTAGGTGTTAATAGGCAAGATAATATCCCACTTGATCACGTTGCCTGATCTATCAGCTTCAGTTCATCGCCTCGGTGCACGTGACTGTAAATGAAACTAAACCAAACACAAGAAAATGTGCTTGCTCAATCTACAACCAGACTGATGGTTTGTGTATACCACGAGCCTGGGCAATCCCCAACTCTGTTTTCTGAAAGAATCAGTATCACAAGGTTGAACGTTTCAGACTGGGTTCACAAGGCAACGATAAAACATCAGAATGCCGGAAGTCAAAGCTCAGCTTTCCAACAACGTCTGCAGGTGGGTTCAAAAAGTTAGCTGCTTATGAAAACCATATTCCACAGCTGGCTTTCTTTGATTTGAGATGGGCGCAACATGTGAAGTGCTTAATTGAGATCACATTTTTCCACGTGTTTGTCCAACAAGCGCAGCGATTGCAGAATTCTGATATTACCCACGCATCAAGAAATATTTTGCAATATCGCCCTTCAGGCATCTGAAATTAATATTGCTCGTATTCAACTCTTTGTCAGGACATGTCTGGTCCTCATAAACAATGTCATGAGCATCATTGGAAAGGCATCACCTTGCTATTAGCAAGTACTTGTTTGGAATATTGGGATCAATCTGGAGAGGTCCAGTTCTGCCGGGGAGAGTCAACTGTTGGAGACTCGTAGAATGCAAGGCGGCCTTGACTCAAGGTCCAGCCTGTTGAACTTATTAGATGCGGTGCTGCCTTGAAGGGCCGAATGGCCTCCTCCTGCACCTATTTTCTATGTCGAGCAGTATCTGCACATTGAACGGAGCAAAGGACTGAAGATAGACACAAAAAGATGCAGTAACTCAGCAGGTCAGACAGCAACTCTGGAGAAAAGGAATAGGTGACATTTCGGGTCGAGACCCTTCTTCAGACACAAAGGACCTGCTGGGCGATTAATGATCATCTTGTTCTTCATATCCTTCCCAAAATCACAAAACATAGAAACATAGAAAATAGGTGCAGGAGGAGGCCATTCGGCCCTTCGAGCCAGCACCACCATTCATTGTGATCATGGCTGATCGTCCCCAATCAATAACCCGTGCCTGCCTTCTCCCCATATCCCTTGATTCCACTAGCCCCTAGAGATCCATCTAACTCGCTCTTAAGTCCATCCAGTGATTTGGCCTCCACTGCCCTCTGTGGCAGAGAATTCCACAAATTCACAACTCTCTGGGTGAAAAAGTTCCTTCTCACCTCAGTTTTAAATGGCCTCCCCTTTATTCTAAGACTGTGACCCCTGGTTCTAGACTGGCCCAACATTGGGAACACTTTTCCTGCATCTAGCTTGTCCAGACCTTTTATAATTTTAGATGTTTCTATAAGATCCCCTCTCATCCGTCTAAACTCCAGTGAATACAAGCCTAGTCTTTTCAATCATTCCTCATACGACAATCCCGCCATCCCAGGGATCAATCTCGTGAACCTACGCTGCACTGCCTCAATTACAAGGATGTCCTTCCTCAAATTAGGAGACCAAGACTGTACACAATACTCCAGATGTGGTCTTACCAGGGCCCTATAAAACTGCAGAAGAACCTCTTTACTCCTATACTGAAATCCTCTTGTTATGAAGGCCAACATTCCATTAGCTGTCTTCACTGCCTATAGTGCCTGCACTAAAGATAATAGTTTTTACCGGCAGCACCGTGGTGCAGCAGTAGAGTTGCTGCCTCGCAGTGCCAGAGGCCCAGGTTCAATCCTGATTAAGGGGGCTGTCTGTACGGTGTTTGAAAGTTCTCCCCGTGATCGCGTGGGTTTTCTCCGGGTGCTCCGGTTTCCTCCCACATTGCAAAGATGTACAGGTTTCTAGGTTAATTGGCCTCAATAAATGGTCCCTAGTGTGTAGGATCGTGCTGGTGTGTGGGGCGATGGCCAGTCGGCACGGACTCAGTGGGCCGAAGTGTCTGATTCCGTGATGTATCTCGAAACCAAAGTAACGTCTACAGTTGTAGCAATTTTTAAATCAATAGATCTCCAAGAGATGCCGTCAGTTGCATTACTGCTAAGTGGTCCGCGTTGCGATTTCCCGTAACCGCAAGCTGCGCCATCTGTAAATGCGTCGAGATCCAAGTTGAAAAATTAATCATGTTTCCTATTTTTCCAACAAAAATTCTGTAAGTGCAAACTTTATTCCATGCTAAATATTCCACGTTTAACTTTCTAGGTGGAATTAGTGAGTTCTGTTATGGGCGCATTTCAGATTCCCACACAAACGTAATGTGAGGATTGGTACTTGTTAATTACATGCCCCGAGATACATTGAAAACTTTGCTTGTGTGCTACCCCAGTCAAATCATGCTGCTCATAGAAACATAGACATAGAAAATAGGTGCAGGAGTAGGCCATTCGGCCCTTCGAGCCTGCACCGCCATTCAATATGATCATGGCTGATCATTCAGCTCAGTAGCCTGTACCTGCCTTCTCTCCATACCCCCTGATCCCTTTAGCAAAAAGGGCCACATCTAACTCCCTCTTAAATATAGCCAATGAACTGGCCTCAACTACCTTGTGTGGCAGAGAATTCCACAGACTCACCACTCTCTGTGTGAAGAAATGTTTTCTCATGTCGGTCCTAAAAGACTTCCCCCTTATCCTTAAGCTGTGACCCCTGGTTCTGGACTCCCCCAACATCGGGAACAATCTTCCCGCATCTAGCCTCTCCAACCCCTTAAGAATTTTATATGTTTCTATAAGATCCCCCCTCAGTCTTCTAAATTCCAGCGAGTACAAGCCCAGTCTATACAATACAATACAATACAATATATCTTTATTGTCATTGTACCCAGGGGTACAACGAGATTGGGAATGCGCCTCCCATACGATGCACTAATTTAGGTAATTTAGACAGCAGCAACCCAACGAAATGAACAGTTGTAACAGTTTTGGACAGGGTAAAGTGCAAGTTGATCTATGCGTTGTGGCCATCCGGCTCAGCAGGACCGGTTCATAGCAGCTATGGCCCTGGGGATGAAGCTGTTCCTGAGTCTGGAGGTGCGGACATAGAAGGCCTTGTATCGTCTGCCCGATGGAAGGAGTTCGAACAGACTGTTGCAGGGGTGTGAAGAGTCTTTGTGGATGCTGGTGGCTTTTCTGAGGCATCGTGTGTTGTAGATGCCCTCCAAGTCTGGTAGCTGTGTTCCGATGGCCCTCTGAGCTCTATGGACTACCCGCTGTAGAGCTTTCCTTTCTGCCTCCGTGCAGCTGAGGTACCACACAGGGATTCCATGCGTTAGGATGCTCTCTATGGTGCAGCGGTAGAAGGTCTTCAGCAGCTGTTGGGGTAGACCAGACTTTTTCAGTGTTCTTAAGTAGAACAGTCTTTGTTGTGCCTTCTTGACCAGCGCAGCAGTGTTATTGGACCATGTTAGGTCCTCCGAAATGTGAGTGCCCAGAAACTTGAAGCTGGACACTCTCTCCACACTGACCCCATTGATAGAGATCGGGGCATATTCCCCGTTATGTGACCTACGGAAGTTGATGATCAGCTCCTTGGTCTTGGTGGTATTTAGGGACAGGTTGTTATCCGAGCACCAGTCCGCCAGGTTCTGCACCTCCGCTCTATAGTTTGTTTCATCCCCGTTGGTGATCAGCCCGATCACCGTTGTGTCATCTGCAAACTTGACAATGGTGTTGGTGTCGAATGCAGGAACACAGTCGTGTGTGAAGAGGGAGTAGAGCATGGGGCTCAGAACACAGCCCTGTGGTGTGCCGGTACTCAGGGTGATAGTGGAGGACAGGTGCGGGCCCATTCTCACTGCCTGCGGTCGTTCCAGCAGGAAGTCCAGGATCCAGTCACATAATGACGAGCTAAGGCCTAGCTGGTGGAGTTTGGTGATGAGCTTGGTGGGGATGACCGTGTTGAAGGCGGAGCTATAGTCTATGAATAGCATCCTCACGTACGTGCCCTGTCTCTCTAGGTGAGTCAGGACAGTGTGAAGAGCCAGAGAGATGGCGTCCTCTGTAGATCTATTTGCCCTGTATGCAAATTGATGTGGGTCCAGTGAGTCAGGGATGCTGGATTTGATGTGTGAGAGGACTAGCCTCTCAAAGCACTTCATGACAATCGGCGTTAGGGCAACCGGGCGGTAGTCGTTCAGGTTGGAGATCTTTGCTTTTTTCGGCACCGGAACTATGATAGCCGACTTCAGGCACTTGGGGACCGTAGCCAGAGATAAAGTCTTTCCTCATATTAAAGTCCCGCCATCCCAGGGATTAATCTGTACATTCATGTACAATCAAGCCATGCGCAAGTACACCAGGTCGTGCAAAGAGAAAATACAAGTATGCAGTGCTCCGGCGTTATAACATTAGGGTTATAGAGGAGATGCAATAAAAACAATTCAAGGCCCACAATATATTGGGACTGTACCCTAGCATATGAAAGGACTGTTCAATTTGGTTTAGTTTAGTTCAGAGATACAGCACAGAAACAGGTCATTCGGCCCACCTAGTCCGCGCCGATCAGCGATTCCTATGCACTAGCACTATCTTATACACTAAACACACAGACATAAAAACAGCTTTTTTCCACGAGTGATAATTCTACTCAATAACCAAAGTCTGTAGTCTCTTTTTTGCTCTGGTTTATTGTCACCCACATGTTTAGACCGTAATGGTGTATCATTATTGTTTTGATGTGGTTATGCTTTATTCTTTATTGTTAACTGTATGTTTGTGTTGTCATTTGTGAGCGGAGCACCAAGGCACATTCCTTGTATGTGCACATACTTGGCCAATAAACTTATTCATTCATTCATTCACTGGGGACAATTTACAATTTTTACTGAAGCCAGTTAACCAGCAAACCTGCACGCCTTTGGAGTGTGGGAGGAAACCGGAGCACCCGGGGAAAACCCACGTGGTCACGGGGAGAACGTACAAACTCCGTACAGGCGGCACCCGTGGTCAGATTCGAACCTGGGTCTCTGGCGCTGTGAGGCAGTAACTCTACAGATGCGCCACTAAGTAGTTCAGTAGTCTGACAACAGCTGGGAAAGAAGCTGCTCCTAAAACTGGTTGGTGAAAGTGACGTTTAAAAAGGTTATGGGGGCCTGTTATGGGATATTCATGGTCAGATCAGTGAACGAGGATTAAGAAGAGTGGGAGTTTCTCTGGCCAGTGAGGTGGTGGAATATGCTCACGGTCCCAACTCCAAACGGGTCAGGAAAAGGTAAATATTTCTGGCAAAGGCCTTTCTTCCAGCAGGGAGTACAAATAAACAGGCGTCGGACGTGCAGAGACACCTCTCCCAAATTCTTTATGTGTAATGCTAGACGGTGAGTGGTGGAGATGTATTCATTCACGGGATTAGTACAGCTGAACTCAATCTGGCCTTCACCTGAGGGGAATGCACACGAGTCTCCCAGCAGTGGTCACTTGATATCCGTTGGGTGTGAACGGCTATCATGTGGCTGATGATATCCCCTCTATAACTCAGTTATAGTTATATCTCCTCTACTGGCCCAGTCAGCTCTCCACTGGCATTGACAATCCATTTAAACCAAGAGTCCACACAACTCAATGGTTCCATGTGTAGGAAGGAACTGCACCAAAGACAGACACACAAAGCTGGAGTAACTCAGCAGGTCAGGCAGCATCTCGGGAGAGAAGGAATGGGTGACGTTTCGGGTCGAGACAATCGCCGAGCCTGTCAGACTTTCAGTCTGAAGAAGGGTCTCGACCCGAAACATCACCCATTCCTTCTCTCCCGAGATGCTGCCTGACCTGCTGAGTTACTCCAGCATTTTGTGAATAAATCGATTTGTACCAGCATCTGCAGTTATTTTCTTATACGAAATGGAACAGGCGTTGTTTTGGGTCGAGACCCTTCTTCAGACTGAAAGTCTGACAGGCTCGGCGACCGTTTCGCTGAACACCTCCGCTCAGTCTGCCTAAACCTACCTGATCTCCCGGTTGCTCAACACTTTAACTCCCTCACTGACCATTCTGTCCTGGGCCTCCTCCGTTGTCAGAGTGAGGCCCAGCACAAATTGTGAAGCCAGCCCCCAACAGTATGAACATTGACGTCTGTAACTTCAAGTAGCCCTTGCTTTCCCTCTCTCTCTCTCCATCCCCTCCCCCTTCCCAGTTGTCCCACCAGTCCTCCAGTCCTCCTGTCTCCAACTACATATTAGCTCTATACTGCCCACTCCCCTGACATCAGTCTGAATAAGAGGCTCGACCCGAAATCTGTGGAATTCTCTGCCACAGAGGGCAGTGGCCAATTCACTGGATTAATTTGAAAGAGTTAGATAGAGCTCTAGGGGCTAGAGGAATCAAGGGATATGGGGAGAAGGCAGGCACGGGTTACTGATTGTGGATGATCAGCCATGATCACAATGATCGGCGGTGCTGTCTGAAAGGGCCAAATGGCCTCCTCCAGCACCTATGTTTCTATGTTTCTAAATGGACAGATGATGTTTCAGCTTGGGACCTTTCCCCGTACTTGACTGAAGATAGGAAATCTTGTATTTATACAACGCTTCTCCAAAATACTGTGCAGCTGATTAGATTAAATCACTGATACAATGTGGGAAGGATGGGAGGCAGTTTCTGCACAGCAAGTTCCCACAAGTAACTGTTGTAATGGTGAAGTAATGTTTCATAGAGTCATAGAGCCACAGCGTGGAAACAGGCTCATTGGTCCTACTTGCCCACACAGGCAAACCTGTCCCAGCTACACTAGTCCCACCTGCCTGCATGTGGCCCATATCCCTCTATATTTGGGCGGTCACAGTGGCGCAGCGGTAGAGTTGCTGCCTTACAGCGAATGCAGCGCCGGAGACCCGGGTTCAATCCCGACTATGGGCGCCGTCTGTACGGAGTTTGTACGTTCTCCCCGTGACCTGCGTGGGTTTTCTCTGAGATCTTCGGTTTCCTCCCACACTCCAAAGACGTGCGGGTTTGTAGGTTAATTGGCTGGGCAAATGTAAAAATTGTCCCTAGTGGGTGTAGGATAGTGTTAATGTGTGGGGATCGCTGGTCGGTGCGGGCCCGGTGGGCCGAAGGGCCTGTTTTTGCGCTGCATCTCTAAACTAAACTAAACAAAACTAAACCAGTCCTATCCCCGTACCTGTTGAATTGTTTCTTAAATGTTGCAATAATACCTGCCTCAACTACCCCCTCTGGCAGCTCGCTCCATATACCCACCACCCTTTGTGTGAAAATGTTACTCATACTCCCATTAAATATTTTCCCCTTCACCTTAAACCTATGTCCTCTGGTCCTCGATTCCCCCACTCTGTGCTTTTACCCGATCTATTCCTCTCACGATTTTGTACCCCTCTATATATTCACCCCTCATCCACCTACACTTCAAGGAATAGAGTTCTAGACTGCTCAACCTGCCCCTGTAGCTCAGACCCTCATTTCATTGTGATGTTGTTTGAGAAATAATTTTGCACAGAATTTCAAAGTGACCTCACGGGATTCTCTGAATTCATTTGATGCAGTGCTTTGGCATAATTTACCTGCACCTGAGGGGGGCAGATTGCCTTTGGTATAATTCCACGGCCTGGATGCACATTGCCGCACTGGTGGGGAAGGCAAAGCAGCGCCTTTACCACCTTAGACAGCTGAGGAAATTCAGAGTGTCGCTGAGGATCCTTCAGTGCTTCTACTCTGGGGCTGTAGAGAGCATCCTGTCCGGCAACATTACAGTCTGGTTTGGGAACAGCTCTGCCCAGGACAGGAAGGCCCTGCAGAGAGTAGTGCGTTCGGCAGAACGCACTATGGGAACTACACTCGTCCCCCTGCAGGACCTATACATCAGGAGGTGCAGATCCAGAGCCAGCAACATTATGGGGGACCCCTACCACCCCAGCAACAGACTGTTCCAGCTGCTACGATCAGGCAAACACCTCTGCTGTCACGCTGTGAACACATAGAGGATGAGACGGAGTTTCTTCCCACAGGCCATCAGGACTGTTAACTTTTATAACTCCAGGGACTAATTTTTGCCTTCTCTGTATTAACTGTATTAACTTTATTTATATGCTGTAACTGTAATTCTTTTTGTGCACAATCCGCAGGCATTGCCACTTTCATTTCACTGCACATCGTGTATGTGCATGTGACAAATAAACTTGACTTGACTTGACTTGACCATTTCCAACATGCCATTCCTGATTTCCAAATTATCCGGAGCAGCAGGGAGCAAACAAGAGCAACCCAATACACACCAGAATTTTGCCCCCATTGTCAAAACTAGCAGTCCATTAATGCCTTGAGCACAGAGTTATGTGACATCAATTTATTTTATTTTATTTTATTGTCACGTGCTCCGAGGTACAGTGAAAAGCTGTTTTGCTGTGTTCTTGTCAGCGGAAGGACTGTGCATGATCACAATCAAGCCGTCCGCAGGTACAGGATAAAGGGAATAACGGTCAGTGCAAGGTAAAGTCCAGTAAAGGGTGATTAAAGATAGTCCAAGGGTCACCAATTGAGGTAAATGGTAGCTCAGGACTGCTCTCCAGTTGGTGATAGGATGGTTCAGTTGCCTGATAACAACTGCCCAGACTCTCAGTCCGAAGAAGAGTCTCGACCCGAAACGTCACCCATTCCATCTCTGCAGAGATGCTGCCTGTTCCGCTGAGTTCCTCCAGCATTTTGCGTCTGGGAAGAAACTGTCCCTGAATCTGGAGGTGTGCGTTTTCTCACTTCTGCACCTCTTGCCTGACCAGGGAGAAGAGGGAGTGACTGGGGTGAGTAAGCGAGCCTTTCACAAGTCGGAAATAGCGGGTGGAAAGCAGGAGATTTTCGCCTGGCTATTTCGGCAGGATGCTGATGAAACAAAACTTTGCCTGTCTGTTTCCCAGTTGTATGGTGTTTGGTTTTAGCCGCAGGGGGACATTCCTGCATTAATTACCATTACAGCTGGTGCAGTTAGCAGCAACGGTTTGGTCCTCATTATAGACAACAGTAATGCGTGGGGTTTTCAATCTGCTTGTTATAACTACAATTTACATTGTAGTTTTGAAATGGGAGAGGTGTGGAGGAGGCCCAGTTTTATTACTGGCAGAAATACTTAAGCCCCATTGTTCAGTTGTGTTCACTATAGGGTGGCGCGGTGGCACAGCGGTAGAGTTGCTGCCTCACAGCGCCAGAGACCCGGGTTCGATCATGACTACAGATGGGTGCTTGCTGTACGGAGTTTGTACGTTCTCCCCATGACCTGCGTGGGTTTTCTCCGAGATATTCGGTTTCCTCCCACACTCCAAAGTCTTGCTGGTTTTTAAGTTAATTGGTGTAAATGTTAAAAAAATAGTCCCTAGAGAAGTGTGTAGGATAGTGTTAATGTGCGGGGAACGCTGGTCAGTGTGGACTCGGTGGGCCGAAGGGCCTGTTTCCATGTTGTAACTCTAAACTAAGCTAAACCGAACACTGCTTTAAAACCATGGTGGGAACATAATATTACAAATGCAAAATTGCCTCTGTACTGCCTTTGTGACTATCGGTCTTTAGTTTAGTTTAGTTAGAGATACAGCGCAGCAACAGGCCCTTCGGCCCACCGCGTCCGCACTGACTAGCGATCCCAACACATTAACACTATCCGACACACGCACTAGGGACAATTTACACTTGTACAAAGCCAATTAACCTACAAACCTGCACGTCTTTGGAGTGCGGGAGGGAACCCGGAGAAAACCCACGCAGGTCACAGGGAGAACGTACAAACTCCGCACAAACAGCGCCCGAGGACAGGATCGATCACGGGTATCCGGCGCTGTAAGGCAGCAACTCTAACGCTGCGCCACCCAAACGCCAGACCTGACAAATGGTTTCATATCCAGGTGGCAGGCAAGATGGGCTCGGAGCGGGTGTTCCATTGCACATTCTACCCTTGGTGCAGGGGGTCATGGGTTTGGGAGGTGCCGAGGCCGAGGGGCGTGAGCGCGGTGCATGTTGTAGACGGTAGACACCGTGGCCACTGCTCACCAATGGTGCCAGGAACGAATGTTTAATGTGTTGGGTTGCAGTGACAATTCAGTGACCTGGATGGTGTTGTGCTTCCTGAGAGTTGGTGGCTACGCATGCACCAATTAAACGGAGCGCTTTCGAACACACACCTGATGTGACTGACCTGGGATTCTGAGAGCTCCCTCCATAAAGAAATGTCTCCTGATTTTCCTGATTGTTTTTTTTTGGTGAGCAGTTTCTCTTTATGGCATCTGGTTTTGGGCCTCCCCTGACCAAAATAAAACCTCAACGATAATGAAATGCCTTGATAGATCGGATGTGGAGAGGATGTTTCCAGTAATGGGAGAGCCTGGGGCCAGAGGGCACAGCCTCAGAATAAAAGGACGTCGTTGTAGAATCGAGATGAGGAGGAATTTCTTTAGCCAGAAGATGGTGAATCTGTGCAATTCAGATGGCTGTGGAGGCCAAGACTTTGGATATTTCTAAAGCAGAGATTGCTAGGTTCTTGATTATTATTATTATTTTTTTTGTTTTGTTATGCCTTTATTGTCATTGTACACAAGGTACAACGAAATTAGAAGTGCTACAGCTGATAACAGTGCGACAGTGCAAAGACAATTGCACAGACATACCAACCAACACAACAAATGCCAGTATCAAATAAAAACCAATTTAAAAACCTAATAAATAATGAATGGGTTAAACACTTAAAATTCTTAAAAGAAAGTTTCTTTTTTTAAATGAGAATAGTCGAGTCATGTGCTTCCGTTCAACAAGAGGATCAAATGTTATGGGGAGAAGGCAGGAGAATGGGGTTGAGGGGGAAAGGTAGATCAGCCATGATTGAGTGGTGGAGTAGACTCGATGGGCCGAATGGCCTAATTCTGCTCCTATGGTCTTGTTATTGTCTACTCTTTGTCCAATTAGATAGCTTATCTAGGCATTGTTACACTGTTCTTTGTGGGATCTAGCCAGATGCAAATTGTTTGACGTGCTTCCTACCTTATTTTATTCAGCCATGGACATGGATGTTGGTGCTAATACTGGCATTTGTTGTGCATTCCTCATTGCCCCTGAACTGAGAGGGGAGGTAAGATCCATCCACGTTGGCCCAGATATGGACTAGGACTGGGCAGGATGGCAGGTTTTCTCTCCTGAACGAGCTTAGTAAACCAGCTGGGTTTTTAATGGCAATCGAGTGGTTTGACGGTGACTCCATTTGCAGTTCACGCTGCCTCGGCAAGGCCACCAGCACAAATCAAGGAAGAGCCCCACTCCATCTTCTCCCCTCTCCCATCAGGCAAGAGGTGCAGAAGTGTGAAAACGCACACCTCCAGATACAGGGAGTTTTATCCCAGCTGTTGTCAGGCAACTGAACCACCCTACCAACAACAAGAGAGCGGTCCTGAGCTACCATCTACCTCTTTGGAGACCGGCGGACTGTCTTTAATCGGACTTTACTGGACTTTATCTTGCACTAAACGTTATAGACAATAGACAATAGACAATAGGTGCAGGAGTAGGCCATTCGGCCCTTCGAGCGAGCACCGCCATTCACCGTGATCATGGCTGATCATCCACAGTCAGTACCCCGTTCCTGCCTTCTCCCCGTATCCCTTGACTCCGCTAAGGTTAAGAGCTATGTGTTAAGTGTCAAGTGTTATACCCTTTGTAATGTATTTGTTCACTGTGTACGAAGTAACTGCAGACGCTGGTTTAAACCGAAGATAGACACAAAAAGCTGGAGTAACTCAGCGGGGCAGGCAGCATCTCTGGAGAGAAGGAATGGGTGACGTTTCTAGTCGAGACCCTTCGTCAGTACACTGTGGATGGCTTGATTGTAATCATGTCTAGTCTTTCCACCGACTGGTTAGCACGCAACAAAAGCTTTTCACTGTACACGTGAAACTAAACTACACTAAACTACACTAAACAAGGCTGAACTGCTACTGAGACCTAGCTTTTCTTTAAATTCCGGATTTAAATAATTGCTTGAACTAACATTCACTCACTCCCACAGTGGAATTCCATTTCATGCCACCAAATCCTGTCGTCACCTTCCAGTGAATTTAAATCTCACGCCATGCATCTGGCAGTGGGAATCACTGGAGTGTGTGATTTTCCCTCTCGACAATTCAGATGTTTGTGTGTTAAGTGCTTTGTGACTCCCACATCTGTGAATGGCTCTCTCAGAAGGATGCTCCCCCTGTCCCTCGAAAATACAGCATCCCAAAGGTCTGAAGAAGGGTCTCGACCCGAAACGTCACCTATTCCTTTTCTCCAGAGATGCTGCCTGACCCGCTGAGTTACTCCAGCTGTTTCTGTGTTAACCCAATGTTAATATTGGTTAAAGTCAATGTAATCAGTGTGGGGCATGTTCCAGTGTGGGAGTCTTGTGTGGACATTGGTGGGTGATCTTGCTAACTCATCTGACAGTGGTAAGGGTTGAGAGTCGGAAGCCAGTGAGTGTAGGATTCCTGTTCTTTCCTATTTATCCAGCAGTGGTATTTAGGGGTTACCTGCTTTCTCATTCCCAAATACGGGACAAGGTGATGTCACCGCCCCGCGCCCCACGTGACCTCACCCAGCCAGTGGCCACGTGCGCCCGCTCCACCAATGGCGGCCACCCGGGCCGGGAGGTGGGTTGCTACACAACCTCCGTTAGACAGCGCCTGGGCCTCCGGACCTACACTATCCGAACCTACACTGTCCGGGCCTACACTGTCCGGGCCTACACTGTCCGGGCCTACACTGTCCGGGCCTACACTGTCCGGGCCTACACTGTCCGGGCCTACACTGTCCGGGCCTACAGTGTCCGGGCCTACAGTGTCCGGGCCTACAGTGTCCGGGCCTACAGTGTCCGGGCCTACACTGTCCGGGCCTACACTGTCCGGGCCTTTCACTGTCCGGGCCTACACTGTCCGGGCCTACAGTGTCGGGGCCTACAATGTCCGGGCCTACAGTGTCCGGGCCTACACTGTCCGGGCCTTCACTGTCCGGACCTACAGTGTTCGGGCCTACAGTGCCCCCCGGGTGTAATACGGGACAAGGGCGGTCCCGTACAGGACAAACCAATTTAGCCCAAAATACGGGATGTCCCGGCTAATACGGAACAGTTGGCACCCTAGTGGTACTAGTTTGCGCTTGTAATTTTTTAATCAAAACTTTTCTACAGTTTGAGAATTTGTTTAGTTTAGAGATACAACACGGAAACAGGCCCTTCAGCCCACCGAGTCTGCACCAACCAGCGATCCCCGCACACTTACACTATCCCGCACACTCTAGGGACAATTTACCTTTATACTAAGCCAACTAACCTTCAAACCTGTATGTCTTTGGAGTGTGGGAGGAAACCGAAGATCTCAGAGAAAACCCACGCAGGTCATGGTGAGAACGTACAAACCCCGTACAGACGGCACCCGCAGTTAGGATTGAACCCGGGTCTCTGGCGCGGTGAGGCAGCAGCTCTACCACTACGCCACAGGGATGTGTAGAAATGTCTTTAAGCAAAGGATTGTAACTCTCTACCTCAGAAGACTGTGGATGATCAGTTACTCAGTATATCAATAGATTTATGGACATTCTTCCCAAGCTTTTCCCTCAACTGTAGGGCAGAAGATACAGAAACCTGAAAGCACGTACCATCAGATTCAAGAACAGCTTCTTCCCCTCCGTGATCAGACTACTGAACAATCCTCACATAAGATCAGGTGTAGTCTGGATCTCCCAACCTACCTCACGACAGACCTTGCGCTTTTTTAATTTGTACTTTCTCTGTAACTGTAATGTTTCTCTATCAGTGTACTGTATCAATATTACCCTGTATCACTACACTCCTATATATTTCTCTTTTTCACTTTGTTGTACATGTCTATGGCATGGTTGTACTCATGCATGGCAGGATTTGACCGGATAGTACGCAAAGTTTTTCACTTTAGCTTGGGTGGCGCAGCGGTAGAGTTACAGAGCCAGAGACCTGTGTTCGATCCTGACCACGGGTGCTGTCTGTATGGAGTTTGTACGTTCTCCCCGTGACCTGCATCCGGCAGCTCCGGTTTCCTCCCACACTCCAAAGACGCACAGGTTTTGTAGGTTAATTGGCTAGGTAAAATTGTAAATCGGCCCTAATGTGTGTAGGATAATGTCAGTGTGCGGGGATCGCTGCTCGGCACGGTCTCGGTGGGCCAAAGGGCCTGTATTTCTAAAACTAAAACCTAAAAAGCTCGGTGCATCTGACAATACTAGACCAGCAACAAGAGATATGTACACTGGGGAAAGTGAACAAGCGGCAGATTGTCAGCCACTGTTCTGGTGACTGGTCATGCTGATACTGCTGCTGCTGCTCCTTAATCTAATTATTAACAGCTTAATGCAGACTCCAATAATGCCCACTCATGTTCACACTAATCCAAGGGCCAAAGGGGCTGACGATAAGCACAGAACATTAGCAAGTGCCACGATCAGGCAGAGACCTGAAAACAAGACAGATTCATTCCATGGCCACCTTACGTGACCTGTGCTGTCAGGACACTTGATAAACTATTAATAGAGCGGATATTGATTATATATTGACAGAGCTCGGCAAAGTGGACTTGGATAGTGTGCGCCATAAATATCTTATATTGTATTACGAAAATCACAGAAAGGTTACGTATCAGAAGGAGGCTATTTGGCCCATCGAACCGTGGTATGTATGCAAGGAGGAAGGACATTCTTGCTATTGAGGGAGTGCAGCGTAGGCTCACGAGGTTAATTCCCGGAATGGCGTGACTGACGTATGTTGAAAGACTTGAGCGACTGGGCTTGTATACACTGGAATTTAGAAGGATGAGAGGGGATCTTATTGAAACATATAAGATTATTAAGGGATTGGACACGCTAGAGGCAGGAAACATGTTCCCAATGTTGGGGGAGTCCAGAACCAGGGGCCACAGTTTAAGAATAAGGGGTAGGCCATTTAGAACGGAGATGAGGAAAAACTTTTTCACTCAGAGAGTTGTAAATCTGTGGAATTCTCTGCCTCAGAAGGTAGTGGAGGCCAATTCTCTGGATGCTTTCAAGAGAGAGTTAGATAGAGCTCTTAATGATAGCGGAGTCGGGAGGTATGGGGAGAGGGCAGGAACGGGGTACTGATTGGGGACGATCATATTGAATGGCGGTGCTAGCTCGAAGGGCCAAATGGCCTACTCCTGCACCTATTGTCTATTGTCTATTGATAGTGTTAATGTGCAGCGATTGCTGGTCGGTGGATCGATGGGCCGAAGGGCCTTTTTTCCGCACAGTATCTCCAAACTAACTAAATGCAATCAGTCTCTCCTTCGCGATCGCTGAACGTGGGAGACAGTCCACATATACCCAGGGTACTTATTGAGTCACCTGCTCAGGGTGCATGGTGACCGGGCGAAGAATAAGACACAGGCAAGCAACTGTGTTGATAAATGTACATGAAGATAGACACATAAAGCTGGAGTAACTCAGCGGGTCGGACAGCATCTCTGGAGGAAAGGGATAGTTGCCGTTTTGGGTCGAGACCCTTCCTCCTCAGACTGGGAGTCAGGGGAAAGGGAAACGAGAGATACAGACGGTGATAAAGAGAGATATAATAATAATAATAATAATAATGCATTACATTTATATAGCGCTTTTCAAACACTCAAAGACACTTTACAGGGATTACTAGAACATAGAGAAGAAGGTAAATAGATAAATAAGTAAACGAACAGAAAAAGGAGACAGAAGGTGAGGAAATGAATGCAATTTACATATAGACAATAGACAATAGACAATAGACAATAGGTGCAGGAGTAGGCCATTCAGCCCTTCGAGCCAGCACCGCCATTCAATGCGATCATGGCTGATCACTCTCAATCAGTACCCCGTTCCTGCCTTCTCCCCATACCCCCTCACTCCGCTATCCTTAAGAGCTCTATCCAGCTCTCTCTTGAAAGCATCCAACGAACTGGCCTCCACTGCCTTCTGAGGCAGAGAATTCCACACCTTCACCACTCTCTGTCTGAAAAAGTTCTTCCTCATCTCCGTTCTAAATGGCCTACCCCTTATTCTTAAACTGGCCCCTTGTTCTGGACTCCCCCAACATTGGGAACATGTTTCCTGCCTCTAATGTGTCCAATCCCCTAATTATCTTATATGTTTCAATAAGATCCCCCCTCATCCTTCTAAATTCCAGTGTTTACAAGCCCAATCGCTCCAGCCTTTCAACATACGACAGTCCCGCCATTCCGGGAATTAACCTAGTGAACCTACGCTGCACGCCCTCCATAGCAAGAATATCCTTCCTCAAATTTGGAGACCAAAACTGCACACAGTACTCCAGGTGCGGTCTCACCAGGGCCCGGTACAACTGTAGAAGGACCTCTTTGCTCCTATACTCATCTCCTCTTGTTATGAAGGACAACATTCCATTGGCTTTCTTCACTGCCTGCTGTACCTGCATGCTTCCTTTCATTGACTGATGCACTAGGACACCCAGATCTCGTTGAACTCCCCCTCCTCCTAACTTGACACCATTCAGATAATAATCTGCCTTTCTATTCTTACTTCCAAAGTGAATAACCTCACACTTATCTACATTAAACTGCATCTGCCATGTATCCGCCCACTCACACAACCTGTCCAAGTCACCCTGCAGCCTTATTGCATCTTCCTCACAATTCACACTACCCCCCAGCTTAGTATCATCTGCAAATTTGCTAATGGTACTTTTAATCCCTTCGTCTAAGTCATTAATGTATATCGTAAATAGCTGGGGTCCCAGCACCGAACCTTGCGGTACCCCACTGGTCACTGCCTGCCATTCCGAAAGGGACCCATTTATCCCCACTCTTTGCTTTCTGTCTGTCAACCAATTTTCTATCCATGTCAGTACCCCAATACCATGTGCCCTAATTTTGCCCACTAATCTCCTATGTGGGACCTTGTCGAAGGCTTTCTGAAAGTCGAGGTACACCACATCCACTGACTCTCCCCTGTCAATTTTCCTAGTTACATCCTCAAAAAATTCCAGTAGATTTGTCAAGCATGATTTCCCCTTCGTAAATCCATGCTGACTCGGAATGATCCTGTTACTGCTATCCAAATGCTCAGCAATTTTGTCTTTTATAATTGACTCCAGCATCTTCCCCACCACTGATGTCAGACTAACTGGTCTATAATTACCCGTTTTCTCTCTCCCTCCTTTCTTAAAAAGTGGGATAACATTTGCTATCCTCCAATCCACAGGAACTGATCCTGAATCTATAGAACATTGAAAAATGATCTCCAATGCTTCCACTATTTCTAGAGCCACCTCCCTAAGTACTCTGGGATGCAGACCATCAGGCCCTGGGGATTTATCAGCCTTCAGTCCCATCAGTCTACCCAAAACCATTTCCTGCCTAATGTGGATTTCCTTCAGTTCCTCCATCACCCTAGGTTCTCCGGCCCCTAGAACATTTGGGAGATTGTGTGTATCTTCCTCAGTGAAGACAGATTCAAAGTAACGGTTTAACTCGTCTGCCATTTCTTTGTTCCCCATAATAAATTCCCCTGCTTCTGTCTTCAAGGGACCCACATTTGCCTTGACTATTTTTTTCCTCTTCACATACCTAAAAAAACTTTTGCTATCCTCCTTTATATTATTGGCTAGTTTACCCTCGTACCTCATCTTTTCTCCCCGTATTGCCTTTTTAGTTAACTTTTGTTGCTCTTTAAAAGAGTCCCAATCCTCTGTCTTCCCACTCTTCTTTGCTATGTTATACTTCCTCTCCTTAATTTTTATGCTGTCCCTGACTTCCCTCGTCAGCCACAGGTGTCTCTTACAAATGAATGAGAGATATGCAAAAAAAGTAACGATGATACAGGCCATTGTTAGCTGCGGTCTAGGTGAAAACGAGTTACAGACAATGAGACTCAATAAGACGACTTTGTAGCTTGTACGATTTGGGAGGGGGAGGGATGGAGAGAGAGGGAATGCAAGGGTTACTTGAAGTTAGAGAAATCAATCACACTGCTGATTTGTAAGCTGCCCAAGCGAAATATGAGGTGCTGTTCCTCCAATTTGCGTTTGGCTTCACGCTGACAATGTACGTGTTACAAAGGGGGAAAAAAAATATATCCTTGGGTTCACAATAAACTGGGGAAACCAGGTGCCAGACGAGCTACCTCAGCTGCTTTGAGAGTGACTCAGTCCAGAGTACAGCAGTCAGTTACTACAGACCTTGGACTCCATCCAAGAACAGAAATAGTTTTAACACAAGCACCCTGGAACCTGCAGTAAACACAGTATCGGTTACAACTGTGGAGGTTTACTGTAACTATATATCTGTAACAGGGAGAGTGATAAGGGCCTGGCCTCCCTCCAGTCACAAGTCACAGTTCTGTACAAATTCACTGCAAATACGGGGGCAGGCTTTGGCTGTTTTTCGTTTCCACTGCGTCTCTCCCACCAGCTGGGGGCAGCTGATCGTCCGCCTCGCATTAGGTCACAATCACAGGCTCACATCACATCATCTTGGCCCATTGTTCCCCTTCATTCCCTGAAGGCAGTGAATCATCGGCAGGTATGAGGCACTGGCCCTGCTCCAGCTACCTCACTGCAATGGAGCTGTGTTCACCGTGACCATCTGGTCTGCCTGTTCCCCCACCACTGGCCATGGTGTCTTGGTCTCGCAAATGTGTGCAACACACATTCGCCCAATTTTGGTTCTGGGCTCCCACGTTCGAGTAAATAATTCATTTACATCTCCCCGTTAAATCTTTCACCCATCTTATACACTTCCCTTCTATCTTATATATACTAAAGCTCTCGTTTGTTTGTTTGTTTGTTTGTTCCTGAACTACAGCCAAAACGGTACACGATAGCGCGACAATTTTAGCCCCACCTTACTCACCGTTGTCCCTTTGGTGCTAATGGAAGAAGTTTCATTGAAATCGGTGTTATACTTTTAAAGTTATTCACATTTTAAAGTTTAAATCTATCTCCTAGGGAGGGGGGAGGGAGGGAGAGGGGAGGAGGGAGGGGGAGGGGGAGGATAAGGGGGGGTTAAGTGGGATGGAGTGGGGGGAGGGGAAGGGGGAGTTGAGGGGGAGGGGGAGGGGGAGGGGGAGGAGGAGGGGGAGGGGGGGTAGGGGGAGGGGGAGGGGGAGGGGGAGGGGGAGGGGGAGGGGGAGGGGGAGGGGGAGGGGGAGGGGGAGGGGGAGGGGGAAGGGGAGGGGGAGGAGGAGTGGGACGGGGAAGGGGAGGGGGAGGGGGAAGGGGAGGGGGAGGGGGAAGGGGAGGAGGAGGGGGAGGGGGAGTGGGACGGGGATGGGGAGGGGGAGGGGGAGTGGGACGGGGAAGGGGAGGGGGAGGGGGAAGGGGAGGGGGAGGGGGAGGAGGAGTGGGACGGGGAAGGGGAGGGGGAGGGGGAAGGGGAGGGGGAGGGGGAGGGGGAAGGGGAGGGGGAGGGGGAGGAGGAGTGGGACGGGGAAGGGGAGGGGGAGGGGGAGTGGGACGGGGATGGGGAGGGGGAGGGGGAGGGGGAGGGGGAGGGGGAAGGGGAGGGGGAGGGGGAGGAGGAGTGGGACGGGGAAGGGGAGGGGGAGGGGGAGTGGGACGGGGAAGGGGAGGGGGAGGGGGAGTGGGACGGGGAAGGGGAAGGGGAGAGGGAGGGGAGGGGGAGGTGAGGAGGGAGGGGGAGTGGGGAGAGGGGGGGGAGGAGAGGGTGCTGCACCAATGCAGGAGAGCTTTGGGCCCAACGGGTCCACTTGGTCTAGTTAATATTAAATTTGGAAATACGATTGCCTCAGCTCAGGTATCGTTTGGGTGAGGACAGACACAAAAATGCTGGAGAAACTCAGCGGGTCAGACAGCATCCATGGAGAAAAGCAATGGGTGATTTGTACTGAAGAAGGGTCTCGACCCAAAAGGTCCCATTCCTTTTCTCCGGAGATGCTGCCTGGTCCACTGAGTTACTCCAGCTTATTGTGCTTACCTTCACCCGAACGGTACCTGGGCTGATGTAATCATATTTCCATATTTAATATTAATATAAGGGAAGAACATAAGATGGGTGAAAGATTTGATGGGGAGATAAAAATGAATCATTTTCTCGAACGTGGGAGCCCAGAACCAAAATTCGACTGGGGCCTTTCAGCAGTGATGTCACACGAAGATATATGGAGATGGGAACTCCCTCTGCTAAAATGTTCAGGGTCAACAGAAAGCTTCCAACTTGAGTCTGTCAGCTCTTTATCAGACTTTAAACGACCAGCGATCACTCCGTACACTAACACTATCCTACACACACCGGGGCCAATTTACATTTATACCAAGCCAATTAGCCGACAAACCCGGACGTCTTTAGAGTGTGGGAGGAAACCGGAGCTCGCAGGGAAAGCCCACACAGATCACAGGGAGAACGTACAAACTCCGTACAGACAGCACCCACAGTCAGGATCGAACCCGGGTCTCTGGCGCTCTAAGGCAGCAACTCTACCGCCGTGCCACCGTGCCACCGTGCCACCGTGCCACCCTAGTAAGCAGCAGAGACAGTGCCTTGTGTGCCTTGCAAAATCAGGTTGCGTAAATAGAGTTCTGATCCATATTGGCATCATAGAACATAGAATAGAACCGAAAAAGCAGACACAAAATGCAGGAGTAACTCAGCGGGTCAGGCAGCATCACTGGATAAAAGGAAAAGGTGATGTTTCGGGTCAAGACCCTTCTTCACACTCTGAATGTGTTATGGTTTTTTGATTGAACCTGTGCCACAGGCCCTTTGTTCTCGTGGTCTTTCTTTATCTGAAGCCTGTGTGAAAATACAAGGTTATTTGTCTGTGAAATGCATCCCAGTCACACACGAACTTGTGCTCAAGTTCTCCAATTGATATTGACATGGATGGGTGGTTGCGTCATTTACAAAATGTGGAATGCACGGTTTCAGAAACATCGTGGGCAGAGGTCCAGGGGAGAATTCTGCTCATTTCTCAGCCCCCCTCTCCTCAACCATACTTCCAATCATGTTTCTAGGACCAGGAATAGTAAGCAGCTTACAACCTGCCTTGTTCCTACCATTCTCTCTCTCTCTCTCTCTCCCCCTCTCTCTCCCCCTCTCTCCCCCTCTCTCCCCCTCTCTCCCCTCCCTCCCTCCCTCTCCCTCCCCCTCTCCCTCTCCCCCTCTCCCTCTCTCTCTCTATATATATATCTCTCTCTCTCTCTCTCTCTCTCTCTCTCTCTCTCTCTCTCTCTCTCTCTCTCTCTCTCTCTCTCTCTCTCTCTCTCTCTCTCTCTCTCTCTCTCTCTTTCAATCTCTCTCTCTCTCTCTCTCTCTCTCTCTCTCTCTCTCTCTCTCTCTCTCTCTCTCTATATATATATATATAAAAAATATATATATATATACATCTCTCTCTCTCTCTCTCTCTCTCTCTCTCTCTCTCTCTCTCTCTCTCTCTCTCTCAAATCTCCCTCCATCAGCGGGGTCAGTAAAACTTAAGCCAAGCCGTTGTGTAACAGGGAGATGGATGTTCAGAGACTGAGCCAGCAGTTAGAATAGCATCTGCTAGCACAGCTGATGCATTACCACAGAGCTATTCTAAGCCATTAATAGAGGGAGTCTTCTATCATTTGATCTTAAGCAGTTTGTTTCCTGTGATTGCTGATTCTTACAAGTTACTGGATCCTAGACCAGCCTCCACCCCAATAACCTTCGTGAGCTATGTTTGGATTTTGGGGACATATAAAGGCCAATTAATCTCACGTTTGATACTTTCAGAACAGGAATAAGTTCCTGCGTGGCATTTCTACTGGTGTATGTATAAAATTTTCCCTAGTGTGTGTAGGATAATGTTAATGTGCAGGGATTGCTGGTCGGTGCAGACTCGGTGGGCCGTAAGGCCTGTTTCCGCGCTGTATCTCTAAACAAAACGAAACTAAACTAAACTAATCTGAAGCAGGGTCTCGACCCTAAACATCTCCCATTCCTTCTCTCCAGAGATGCTGCCTGCCCTGCTGCGTTACTCCAGCATTCTGGGGCTAATCTAACCCCATTCGCCTGCATTTGGCCCATATCCCTCTAAACCTTTCCTCTCCATCTACAAGTGTCTTTTAAATGTTGTTATTGTACCTGCGTCAACTACCTCCTCTGGCAGCTCGCTCCATATACCCACCACCAAAAACGGCAGGTGCATTGCTGGAAATTTGGAATAAGATGACATGATGATGGAAGGTCAGGGAAGGCTTTGGTGAAATGTTTACTCCATTTCCCTTTCCACAGATACTGACTGATCTGCTTGGTATTCCCACCATTTTCTACTTTTATTTCAAAAATAATATCTCCTGACCTTTTTGATGCTAAGACCATGTGGCTGACTCCTAACAAACCCAATGAAATGGCCAAGAAAGTCATAGATTGAGAGGTTTAGATTTATTATTGTCACATGTACCGTTTCACAGTGAAAGGCTTGGTTATGCATTCAATGCAATGGGATCAGATAGTTCTGTACATAATGGGCAGTGGTAGAGTTGCTGCCTTACATCGCCGGAGACCCAGGTTCGACCCTGTCTACGGGTGCTGTCCCCACGGAGTTTGTACTTTTCTCCCCGTGACCTGCGTGGGTTTTCTCCGGGTGCTCCAGTTTCCTCCCACACTCCAAAGACGAACAGTTGTGTCGGGCTTCAGTAAAATTGTAAATTGTCCCCAGTGTGTGTAGGATAGTGTTCATGTACGGGCGGAGCAGACTCGATGGGCCAAAGGGCCTGTTTGTGTGCAGGATCTCAAAAGTCTAAACTCCAGATACAACAATCCAAACTCGTACGACAGGTCTAGAGCAAAGGGAAATATGCAGAGTGCAGAATATAGTTCTCAGCATTTTTAGGGCACACGTTCCAGAAACAAAGTCCAATGTCTGCAATGAGCTAGAGGTGAATCGGAAAGCACCCGAGTTTATAGGAGGGTGATGCAGAAGCCTGAGAACAGAGGGTCACAATTGTTCAGGTGGTAAATGCTAATCTTGCCAGCAACAGCCACACCCAAACAGTGGGACCGTGGGAGGCAAATCCACCTCAGCTCGATCACCAGTGAAGACCCCACTCTGTTACCACACGAGAACCGGAAATTATAAGTGGGCTTCATGTTGGGTGTGAGGAGGTTAGCCAATCTCAAGAGAGCCAAGAGTCATAGATTGAAAGGTTTAGATTTATTATTGTCACATGTACCGTTTCACAGTGAAAAGCTTGGTTATGCATTCAATGCAATGGAATCAGATTGTACTGTACATAACGGGCGACGGAGTGTTTTTTAGTTTTAGTTTAGAGATACAGCGCGGAAACAGGCCCTTCGGCCCACCGGGTCAGCGACGACCAGCGATCCCCGCGTATTAACACTTTCCGACACGCACCGGGGACAGTTATTTCTATTTACCAAGCCAATTTGCCCACAAACCTGTATGTCTTTGGAGTGTGGGAGGAAACCGAAGATCTCGGAGAAAACCCACGCAGGTCACGGGGAGAACGTCCGTGCAGACAGCCCCCGCAGTCGGGATGGAACCCAGGTCTCTGGCGCTGCAAGCGCTGTAAGGCAGCAACTCTACCGCCGCGCCACCGTGCTGTTTCATTGTCATACGTGCCGAAATGGAACAATGAAATTATTACTTGCGGCAGCAAATAGGTTTGTCATCACAGTGTTCTATAGATAATATAATAAACAAATAAATAAGAAGTTCAATAAAATACATTTTTGATAAACCAAAACAAAGCCTGAAGTCCCTTGGGCAATCAAGGCAGTTTGTAGTTTGGAGTTTCGTCGGAGTTTGTAGCGTTCAGTAGCCTGATGGTTGTTGGGAAGAGGCTGTGCCTGAAACTGAAGGTCATGGTTTTCAGGTTCCTGTATCTTCTATCCATTGGCAGGAATGAAATGGGACTGTGGGCCCGGGGGGGGCGTGGGTCATTTATGATGCTGGCTGCCTTTTTCAGGCAGCAACTCCTGTAGATCCTTTCGGTGGTGGGGAGGTTAGTGCGCGCGATGGACCGGGCGGCTGGGAGTTGCTTGGCTCAGATTGCTTCCTTGTGATCGTGACAAAAGGCGCTCTGCGGATGAGAGACTGAAGTTAATCAAAGTCCAAGCTGCAAGAGAGGAGGAGGAGGAGGAGGAGGAGGAGGACGTGGAGGAGCGGGAGTAAGGTGGAGTAATGGAAGCAGGAGAATGATGAGAGCCATTTACAAACACATCTAAAAAATGGAACAATACCATTCAGGTGACCGAAACAGATGAAACTGGTTAATAGCGACCGGGCACAGGTTAGACACATGTGGTTACAGTAAGCATGCAGGAGACAGAGAATGAGTATGGAAGCTGATTGATCACCCAAACAAGCCAGGAAACCAAATTGGTTCAAAAACCAAATTAACCTGGGAACTGTCTGAAGGTCAGGCAGCTGTAACAGAGTGATATTTTAGGGTCGGGATTTTGTGAGTTTGAAAATAAAATGGTTGCTGGTTCATAGAAATACACAAGTGTTGTCTTACAATGGGGAACATCGATAGGAGATCCCGACCCGAAACGTCAGCTATGCATGTTCTCCAGAGGTGCTGCCTGAGTTACTCCACGCTTTGTGTCTTTTTTTGTAAACTGGCATCTGCAGTTCCTTGAGTCTATATGTTATCTAACAATGTTGATTTACAACCATTTTGACTCCTTGAAATATCTAATTTCCTGTATTTAGTACTTATTGAAGGGGGCAAAAGTCTTGCATTTGTGTTGTGTTTATCGTAATGTCAGAAAAACCCAGACCATTCTCTAGGCAATGTAGAAAATGCAGCATAAATTCATGTTCATCAGTTCTCAGAGCAGAATTAGGCCATTCGGCCCATTAAGACTACTCCGCCATTCAATCATGGCTGATCTATCTTTCCCTCTCAACCCCATTCTCCTGCATTCTCCCCATAACCCCTGACACCCGTACTAATCAAGAATCTGTCAATCTCCGCCTTAAAAATATCCATTGACGGCCTCCACAGCCGTCTGTGGCAATGAATTCCACAGATTCACCACCCTCTGACTGAAGAAATTCCTCCTCAGCTCCTTTCTAAAGGTATGTACTTTTATTCTGAGGCTGTGGCTGTCCGAGAGGATTCTCTCCTAGACTCTCCCACTAGTGGAAACATCCTCACAACATCCACTCTATCCGGGTCTTTCATTATTCGGTAAGTTTCAATCAGGTCCCCCCCTCATCGTTATAAGCTCCAGCGCGTACAGGCGCAGTGCCATCAAACGGCCACCACACGCTAACCCAATCATACCTGGGCTCATTCTCGTAAACCTCCACTTGCACGCAGAAACCTCTCACCAACAATAAAGTGATAACAACCAAGGAAATTGATGAATTAACATCGACTAGCACACGAAATGTGCAGGAAGGAACTGCAGGTGCTGGTTTAAACCGAAGATGGACACGAAAAGCTGGAGTAGCTCAGCGGGCCAGACAGCATCTCTGGAGAGAAGGAACAGGTGACGTTTCGGGTTGAGACCCTTCTTCAGACCCGAAACGTCACCTATCCCTTTCCTTCAAAGATGCTGTCTGAGCCGCTGAGTTACTCCAGCTTTTTGTGTCTATCTTCGACAAGCACACAGTGGCTAACTCCTTGTCTTCCTTCAAAGGATTGCTCGCCCCTTAACTGAGGAAGCAGACCTTTCATCTGCAAGCTGGCTTCTCTGAGAGTCTAGCACTCTCTTGATGTGGCGTTCAAATATTAGGCTAGATTATCGCGCTCAACTCTCTCCAATCTTGAAACCACAATCTTATGACTCAGCTATTAACTGAGCCACAGCTGAACACAACGGGAACAATAAAACCATAAAACAACATCATAAAACAGAGTGCCGGAGTAACTCAGCGGGTCAGGCAGCATCTCTCGTGAACGTGGACAGGCCACGTTTCAGCTCAGAGTTTGCACCTCTGGATGCGCTGGTCTCCTCTCACATCCCAGAGGCGTGTGGGTTTGGAGGTTAACTGGCCACTGTAAATTCAAAGGTTTCAAAGGTCGTTTATTGTCACGTGTACCAATTAAGGTACAGTGATATGTGAATTACCGTACAGCCATACTAAAAAAGCAACAAGACACACAACTACATAAAAGTCAACATAACCATCCATCACAGTGGATTCCCCACATTCCTCACTGAGATGGAAGTCAACAAACCAGTAAACAGTAACAGTAAAGGAAAAACACAGTACATGATGACAATTATCCTTATCTTTATATTTATTTATAATGAATGAGCTCTTGCCATCCACTTTGCTGCTGTAACACTGTAAATTTTCCCGGTGTGGGACAAATAAAGGAATATATTAATATTATTATTAATAAAGTTTAAGAAAATAACTGCAGATGCTGGTACAAATCGAAGGTATTTATTCACAAAATGCTGGAGTAACTCAGCAGGTCAGGCAGCATCTCGGGAGAGAAGGAATGGGCGACGTTTCGGGTCGAGTCCCTTCTTCAGACTGATCTAATCTAAGTCTAATCCTCCCGCGGTGGGGGCAGTCGTACCATCCGTCGAGGCGATGGAAGCTCTGGCAGCTGGTGGTCAAAGTCCCCGCATTGCGGCGGTCAAAGTTCCCGCGTTAGGGACGATCGAAGCTCCCGCGTTGGAGCGGTCGATGCTCCCGCGGCTTGGAGTTCCCGAAGTCTGCCTCTGACCAGAGACCGCGAGCTCCACGATGTTAAAGTCCGCAGGCTCCCCGCGGTGGAGCTCAGAGGTCGATCCCTGGCAAAGGGACCGCGGGCTCCGCCATGTTAAAGTCCCGTAGGCTCCCCGCGATGGAGCTCTCACAGTCGGTCTCCAGCAAAGGCTGCCAACTCCTTGATGTTAGGCCGCAGTGCCCCTGATGTGAAGGGAGTGGATGTGACAGTGGGATTACACAGAACTAGTGTGTATGGATGATCGATAGTCAGCATGGACTCGGTGGGCCGAAGGGCCCGTTTCCATACCGTATCTTCCAGTCTGGCTTGGCCATAGAAGGCAGTGGGTATTGTGGAGGGGTGGTTCTCTGTCAGGAGTCCGTGACCAGTGGATTTATAAAATCATAGAGAATCAGTCAACAGTCAACAGTCAACAGAGCTTTAGCGAGTGATACAACATGGAAACAGGCCCTTTAACCCAATTTGCCCACACCGACCAACAGGTCCCCTCTACACTCGTCCCACCTGCCTAGATTTGGCTCATATCCCTCTCATCCTGCGCTGCCCATGTACTTGCCCAAGTTATCACAAAATGCTGGAGTAACTCAGCAGGTCAGGCAGCATCTCTGGAGAGAAGGAATGGGTGACGTTTCGGGTCGAGACCCTTCTTCACCCATTCCTTCTCTCATGAGATGCTGCCTGGCCTGCTGAGTTACTCCAGCATTTTGTGATCCCTTCGATTTGTACCAGCATCTGCAGTTATTTTCCTGCACATGTACTTGTCCAGATGTTTTTTAAACATTATGACAGTACTTGTCTCAACTACCTTCTCCGGCAGCTTTATCCATATACCTACCACCCTTTGTTTTCAAAAGTTTCTCCTCGGGTTCCTAATAAATCTTTCCCCCCTTCACCAGAAACCTATGTCCTTTGGTTCTGGATTACCCTCCTCTGGGTAAAATGCTCTATTCCCTATCTACTTCTCTCATGATCTTATACACCTCTATAAATTCACTCCTCATCCTCCTGCGCTCCAAGGAATAAAGTCCTATCCCGCTCAAACTCATTCTATAGCTCAGATCCTTGAGTCCGGGCAACGTGATTGTAAATCTTCTTTGCAACCGTCCCAGTTTAACAACATCTTCCCGGTTACATGCTAAGCGAAAATGAACCCAAAACTCCTAATACAGACAGAAAATGCTAGATTAACTCAGTGGGACAGGCAGCATCTCTGGATAGAAGGAATGGGTAACGTTTCAGGTCGAGACCCTTCTTCTGACTGACTGATACTCCTAATGTGGCCTCACCAATGTCTTGTCCAACTGCAACATGACCTCCCAACTTCTATACACTGTGGATCGGTGCTATACACAGGGGTCGGTGCTATACACAGGGATCGGTGCTATACACAGGGATCGGTGCTATACACAGGGATCGGTGCTATACACAGGGATTGGTGCTGGGACCTCAGTGGAGATCACACACCATCTGGCATCAACATGGATCATTAGTTCCATTGATCTCAATAAGGGACATTTTGGGATATAGACCTTTTAAAACTATTTAACATAGAAACATAGAAACATAGAAAATAGGTGCAGGAGGAGGCCATTCGGCCCTTCGAGCCAGCACCGCCATTCATTGTGGTCATGGCTGATCATCCACAATCAATAACCCGTGCCTGCCTTGTCCCCATATCCCTTGATTCCACTAGCCCCTAGAGTCAAGTCAAGTCAACTTTATTTGTCCCATACATATACAAGATGTGCAGTGAAATGAAAGTGGCAATGCCTGCGGATTGTGCTAAAACGACAAAACAGAATAGAATTATTTTTTTTAAAGACACAACACACAAAAATTGATTAATACAGTAAATTAGTCCCTGGTGATATGAGAGTTAACAGTCCTGATGGCCTGTGGGAAGAAACTCCGTCTCATCCTCTCTGTTTTCACAGCGTGACAGCGGAGGCGTTTGCCTGACCGTAGCAGCTGGAACAGTCCGTTGCTGGGGTGGTAGGGGTCCCCCATAATGTTGCTGCCTCTGTATCTGCACCTCCTGATGTATAGGTCCTGCAGGGGGGCGAGTGTAGTTCCCATAGTGCGTTCAGCCGGATGCACTACTCCCCGCAGAGCCTTCCTGTCCTGGGCAGAACTCTATCTAACTCTCTCTTAAATCCATCCAGTGATTTGGCCTCCATTGCCCTCTGTGGCAGAGAATTCCACAAATTCACAACTCTCTGGGTGAAAAAGTTCCTTCTCACCTCAGTTTTAAATGGCCTCCCCTTTATTCTAACCCCTGGTTCTGAACTCGCCCAACATTGGGAACATTTTTCCTGCACCCAGCTTGTCCAGTCCTTTCATAATTTTAGACGTCTCTACAAGATCCCCCTCTCATCCTTCTAAACTCCAGTGAATACAAGGCCTGGTCTTTTCATTCTTTCAACAAAGGCAAAGTTTTAGTTCCATTCGATTCGTGAAATTTGCATACAAAATGGGCACAATTCACTTACAGCTTTGACAACAGATTGTAAAATGCAAACCCAATGTTTTAAGACACATTTTGCATCCTGCTCAGCCACCCCGACTAATAAAAAGCCTGCATGCAAGTCAAAAAACCTTCCCACTCTAATTACGCATTGTGCTGGTCTGCCATTGTCACAATGGCAGTGGCAGCAAAGCATTCAGAGATCCTGCAAGAAGAAACACACGCTGACGTATTTTGATACGAAGTGCCCCGTATAAATGCGCTGGGCTGTGCCCCGAATTTTCATTGTGGCGGCGAGAGAAACATTCCTATTAATTCCGAGATTATTTGAAGAGAGATTCAAAGTAGGTGGTTCATTCAGGGACTAGCAGGAGGCAATAAATCACTTGCATTCAGATACAATGGTTTATCAGCCACTAGTTTCTGGGAAAAAAGGCAGGAAGGCTTTCTCTCGAAGTGTCTCTCAGACATTTACTTAATCAACATATCTGTACCTCAGTGCTTAGCAACGGGGCTGTTTGGTCTTTAGACTTGCTTTGAGAGGCCACTTTCAAATATATCCCTTGCCATGCTCGGTTCCGTTTTCCACTTGCCCGCGTTCTCCCCCTCCCCTCCACATTCACCTCCCCTCACACTTTGCACATGAAAGCCCCCAGGAGTGCACCTGCAAAAGCCCAGGCACACACAATGCCAGGCCGAGCCGACGAAAGGTCTCAAAGTGCTTCTCAATGAGCCCTGTCCCTCGGTCCAGGCAGTGGGGATAACACGGACCCATTTCCCTTCATTCCCACTTTGCCGAACAGACAATGACCGTCTGTACTTGGGCAAACCTGACTTTCAGGCCCAGAGGGTCTCAACAAATAATTTCCACCACAAACCGACTACCGGAAAGGCAAACATGCTGACAGAACCACTCCCTTCAAGTTATCCGTGTCTCTTTCACTTATAGTAGAAGGCACATCAAATATTCACACAGTGATGCACAGGGAAGGAGACATTGTAGTCAGCAGTCTAAGGACATCTCTGAGGCTTTGAAACAGTGCCATTCGATGGCCACCATCCAAAGACACTCTCTGTATCTGTGCAGCAGGCCTGTATTGAAGTGTCAGTTCAGGTTTTTTGCAATCAATTACGCGGAGTGGGATTTGAATCTCCAAACAATTAACTCGGGACGAAATTATTAAAAACATAGCCACCATTGATGCAGAACTGAATGAGCAGGCTCATTTCATCAATTAAATCACGCTGATTTGGCCCAGCATCCTGCTCTGAAGCTGGATCCCTTTGATAGCAATTATTTCTGAGCTGGTATTTGGCCCCAGTTACACTGTCGGAGATGTTGTCTTTTGTTCCAGTCTTCCCCAGTACCCCACGTTCTATTTCCATAAGGCTTCAGTGCAATGATAGCGGAGTCAGGGGATATGGGGAGAAGGCATGAACGGGGTACTGATTGAGAATGATCAGCCATCATCACATTGAATGGCGGTGCTGGCTCGAAGGGCCGAATGGCCTCCTCCTGCACCTATTGTCTATTGTCTATTGAGGGCTAAATTTAAGCTGCTGATTTCCCACTCCCATGCCATGTTTAGTTCAATTGATTCTCCTGGCAGCTTTGGAGGGCATCTGATTGTGTTGGGAATGCCATTGCTGTGAATAGCTCTGACGTGCTGAGCAGGGAACTTACTCTGGTTTTCCCCACTGAGCACAACCTTCCACAAGACCATAAGACATAGGAGCAGAATTAGGCCATTCAGCCCATTGGGTCCATTCTGCCATTCTATCATGGCCAATTTATTTTTCATAAATTCATAAGTTATAGGAGCAGAATTATGCTGTTTGGCTGATTGTCCCATGAAGATCACCATTCAATCATGGTTGATCTATTTTGCATAAGTTCATAAGAGGTACTGATTGATAAATCAGAGCATCGAGTATAGAAGTTGGGATGTAATGTGAAAATTGTACAGGGCATTGGTGAGGCCGAATCTGGAGTATGGTGTGCAGTTCTGGTCACCAAATTATAGGAAGGATGTCGACAAAATGCAGAGGGTACAGAGGAGATTTACTAGAATGTTGCCTGGGTTTCAGCACTTAAGCTACAGAGAGAGGTTGAACAGGTTGGGTCTTTATTCTTTGGAGCGTAGAAGGTTGAGGGGGGACTTGATAGAGGTTTTTAAAATTTTGAGAGGGACGGACAGAGTTGACGTGGGTAGGCTTTTCCCTTTGAGAGTGGGGAAGATTCCAACAAGGGGACATAACTTCAGAATTGAGGGACAAATGTTTAGGGGTAACATGAGGGGGAACTTCTTTACTCAGAGGGTGGTGGCTGTATGGAGGCAGGCTCGATTTTATTATTTAAGAGTAAATTGGATAGGTATATGGATAAGAGGGGATTAGAGGGTTATGGTCTGAGTGCAGGTAGATGAGACTAGGTCAGAGAGAATGGTCGGCGTGGACTGGTAGGGCCGAACGGGCCTGTTTCCGTGCTGTAGTTGTTATATGGTTATATAGTTATATGGTTATAAGTTCTAGGGGCAGAATTAGGCCACTCGGCCCATCAAGTCTACTCCACCATACAATCATGGCTGATCTATCTTTCCCTCTCAACCCCATTCTCCTGACTCATCCCAGTGACGTTTGACACCCGTACTAATCTGGAATTTAGCAATCTCCGCTTTAAAATTATCCAATGACGTGGCCCCCACAGGCAATGAATTCCACAGATTCACCATCCTCATCTCCATTCTAACGGTATGTCCTTCAATTCTGAGGCTATGCCCTCTGCTCCCACTAGTGGAAATATCCTCTCCACATCCACTATCAAGGCCTGGAGGGAAACGAAGACTCTCAGTGCTCAGCTAGGGTAGTCTTGCTTTGTGTTTAGAAAAAGTGGCAGGAGAGCATCTCTGAGCACACAACACTACTTGAGCTGGGATTCTGATCAACCCACACTCTTCCCTTGATGCCCACAAACTTTGGGACGTGACCTCCATATCCCTGATTTAGTTTAGTTTAGTTTAGAGATACAGAGCAGAAAAAGGCCCTTCGGCCCACCGAGTCCGTGCCGACCAGCGATCCTCGTACACTAACACTATCCTACACACACTAGGGACAATTTACATTTATACCAAGCCAATTAACCTACAAACCTGTACGTCTTTGGAGTGTGAGAGGAAACCAGAAACTAAACAACACTGTCACAGGGAGAAAGTACAAACTCTGTACAGACAGCACCCTTGTCGGGATCAAACCCGGGTCTCTGGCATTTAAGGGGGCAACTCTACTGCTGTGCCACCTTGCCGCCCAATCTTCACCTGCTTTTGAGTGTGCAGATGGCTGGTAGGTAATAAGTGGGAATAGGTTTTGACAGGGATCCCAGAGAGATCAGCTGGCACTTGTCCTAGATTGACACAAAGTGCTGGAGTAACTCAGTGGGTCAGGCAGCATCTCTGGAGAAAAACGATAGGTGACGTTTTGGCTATTTCACACGTCCTTTTGTCTCCAGAGATGCTACCTGATCCACTGAGTAGCTCCAGCACTTTGTGTCAATCTAAACCAGCATCCGAGTCTGAAGAAAGGTCTCGACCCGAAACATCACCCATTCCTTTCCACCAGAGATGCTGCCTGTCCCGCTGAGTTACTCCAACATTTTGTGTCTATCTTCAGTTTAAACCAGCATCTGCAGTTCCTTCCTACACATTTGGAGTTAAAACGCCATTAAATGATTGGCTTATCTTCACTAAACATCCACAGCAATTCATTTTTCCCGCTTATAATCTTTTGGGTGAAGATTTTCTCTTTGACTTATTTCTTTAATCTTCTTTTACTAATCCTA
Organism: Rhinoraja longicauda; assembly: GCF_053455715.1. Taxonomy (NCBI): domain Eukaryota; kingdom Metazoa; phylum Chordata; class Chondrichthyes; order Rajiformes; family Arhynchobatidae; genus Rhinoraja; species Rhinoraja longicauda. Next base: position 21,836,282 of record NC_135985.1, read on the forward strand.
GATAATAATCTTCTTGTTATGGATTCACTGAACAGCAGAATAATCTTTTACCAATTTAAAAAAAAAAAAATTGGAGCATTATTGTTTGATGTTATTCAGGCATCTCCTTTATAACCCTCTTAAATCTAGTTTAGTTCAGTTTATTGTCATGTGTACTGAGGTACAGTGAAAAGCTTTTCCGTTGCCTGCTAGCCAGTCATCAGAAAGACTATACAGGATTACAATTGAGCCGCCGTCAGTGTGCAGATACGTGATAAAGGAAATAACATTTGGTGCGAGATAAAGTCCAGAAGAGTCCTATTAAAGATAGTCTGAGTGTTTCCAATGAGGTAGATGGCAGCTCAGGACTGCTCTCGAGTTGTTTGTAGGTTGGTTCAGTTGCCTGATAACAGCTGGGAAGAAACTGTTCCTGAATCTAACGTTACGGCTTTAGACCCGAAACGTCACCTATTCCTTCTCTCCAGAGATGCTGCCTGACCCGCTAGTGTTATTTGTGCTTGGAACAAAAGGGAATCTGGAAAGATTAAGAAGGCAGTTTCCCAATCATGGACCATGTGGCATTTGGCTGGGTTAGGATATGGGGTATGTCCCTAAATATATCTCCTGAGTAGTCTGATGCACAGACTAACATGAAGGTATTGGTCTCCCTAAGTGGGCAGCCACGGTGGCGCAGCGGTAGAGTTGCCGCCTTACAGCGCTTGCAGCGCCGGAGACCCGGGTTCGATCCCGACTACGGGCGCCGTCTGTACGGAGTTTGTACGTTCTCCCCGTGACCACGTGGGTTTTCTCCGAGATCTTCCGTTTCCTCCCACACTCCAAAGACGTACAGGTTTGTAGGTTAATTGGCTTGGTGTAAGTGTAAATTGTCCCTAGTGTGTGTAGGATAGTTTTAACGTGCGGGGATTGCTGGTCGGTGCGGACTCGGTGGGCCGAAGGGCCTGTTTCTGCGCTGTATCTCTAAACTAAACTGAACTAGGGAAATCTGGGCAGTATTGGCAACTATTCAAGAAATACTTTGACTATGAAATTGGCAGGACTTCAAATCCCATCTCGGGAGACACAACAACCAATGGACTAATGGGTGAGACGTGGACTAATTGATTAATTGTGTGAGAAAGGGCAGTAAACCAGTGTATCATCGCACCAAAATTGAGCCTCCGCTGTCAGAGAGCATTCCCAAATGTTACCGCAAAATGTTCGTTTATTCAACTATAATCTATGTGTGATCATCTCTCAATTAAGTAGATTTACTTGGAATTTAGAGCACAGATACAGTCCTGTCAGAACAGTTGGGCCACTCCAGTATTCCTGCTCCGTATCCTGCCATCATGCTAAATAAATGTTATCCCACAACATCTTCCAATGCACTGGCACCAATTCTTCCTTTTAAATTTTCCAACGTAGCTCGAATAGCAGACTGAACCCTGTCCTTTAGTAGGGGGACCTGGCATGGGGGGGGGGGGGAGGGGGGGGGGAGGAGGAGGAGGAGGGGGGTTGGGGGGGAGGAGAACAAGGGTGGACCTGGCATGGGGGGGAGGGGGGGAGGGGAGGAGGAGAGGGGTGGGGAACAAGGGTGGACCTGGCATGGGGGGGAGGGGGGGGGAGGGGAGGAGGAGGGGGGTAGGGGGTTTGGGGAACAAGGGTGGACATGGCATGGGGGGGAGGGGGGGAGGGGAGGAGGAGAGGGGTGGGGAACAAGGGTGGACCTGGCATGGGGGGAGGGGGGAGGGGAGGAGGAGGGGGTAGGGGGTTTGGGGAACAAGGGTAGACCTGGCATGGGGTGCTTTGTAACTTTGTTGGCGCCCTTTAAGTGGTGACTGTTGGATACTTGGGTATGCAAGCACAGAATTTCACTGCGACTTGTCACATGTGATGATAATGTATTCAATTCAATTCAATTCAATTAGATTAGGCTAGTTCAGAGATACAGCACAGAAACAGGCCCTTCGGCCCACCGGGTCCGTGCCGACCAGAGATCGCCGCACATTAACACTATCCTACACACACTTGGGACAGTTTTTACATTCATACCAAGCCAATTAACCTACACAACTGTACGTCTTTGGAGTGTGGGAGGAAACCAAAGACCGGAAACAGGAGAACTCTGTACTGATGTCCCGAAATATCTCAAATGGCACGGGATATGACCTACTGTTCAATTTACTTCATCGAACGACTTAATAAAATGCAAACCCAGTGTCAAAGCTACATTACAGCCAAAGATGGGATTAGTTTAGTTTAGTTTAGTTTAGTTTAGAGATACAGCTTGGAAACATACCGTTTGGCCCACTGAGTGTGTGCCGACCAGCGATCACCCTATACACTTGTTCTATCCTATACACGAGAGACAATCTACAGAAGCAAATTAACCTACAAACCTGCACGCCTTTGGGATGTGGGAGGAAACCGGAGCACCTGGAGAAAACCCACGTGGTCCCAAGGAGAATGTACAAACTCTGTACAGACTGCACCCATAGTCAGGATCGAACCCGTGACTCTGGCGCTGTAAGGCAGCAACTCTAGCGCTGCGCCACCGTGCCGCCCGGGGATAAAGGTAAACCCCGTCACCTGTGTTCACCTATCACTAGCTATGCTCTGTTCAGCCCTTCCTCTCTTCCAGCTTTCTTTCCCCCCCCACCCGCAATCAGTCTGAAGAAGGGTCCCGACTCGAAACACGTTCTCCAGAGCTGCTGCCTGACCCGCTGAGTTAATTAAGCATTTTGTGTCTTTCTTTGCTACTACCAACATCTGTAGTTCCTCGTTATTACATGGGATAAAGATTGTTAAGATAGCCGAATGCTACGTTTGATGTTATAAGTTTAAAATACCGAGCTGTAACCTAAGAAGGAAAAGAAAATCAAAGTGAAAAAGTTAATGTCTTGGGCTCCAGTGATGGGACTACTGGAGGAGGTGCACTGGTAGATGTAGTTCACTGATTGAAAGCACTTCATGGAGGTGTACATCAGGGGGGAAGTCTAGTAGTTGAGTTTTCCGTCTCTAGTCACCAATTCTCTTTGTTATTTACACTCTGAGCCAGATTTAGACTTTTAGACTTTAAGAGATACAGCATAGAAACAGGCCCTTCGGCCCACCAAGTCTGCACAAACCAGCGATCCAGCATTTTTAGTTTAATTTAGTTTAGTTTCGTTTAGAGAACCAACGTGGAAACCGGCCCTATGGCCCACCAAGTCCGTGTCGACCACTGTACACTAACGCTGTCCTACACAATGGGGACAATTTATGATTTCTACCGAAGCCACGTTAACCTACCTCTGTGGAGCGCGGGAGGAAACCGGAGCACCCGGGGAAAACCCACGTGATCACGGGGAGAACGTACAAACTCCGTACAGACAGCACCCGGAGTCAGGATCGAACCCGGGTCTCAGGCGCTGTGGGGCAGCAACTCTACCGCTGCGCCACCGTGCCGCTTTTTTCCAGACTTTCAACAGTGTTTCCGTGATAGTAAGTAGGCAGGGCCATGGATCAGACGCAAGCCAATTGCCTTTGGGTCGAGACTGGCAGGGAGGGTGACCAACTGGGACGAGCTATTAAAGGGTGGGGTGCGATCCATTGGAGAGAAATGCGAGAGAATTTGCTGATAAAGTTCAGATGAGGGGGAACAAAGAGAAAGAGTTCGGGACAAAAAAAAAGTCTGAAAATGTCAGGAGATGCCGTGGGACTAAATGGTTGAGTGACAGGGAGATTGGAACACAGATGGAGTTGGCATCTGTTGCCACATTGTTGGCTGCCTTCCAAGCTCTCAGGTCTGTGTGAGTCCTACTTGGTCGCAACGCTCATCTCCAGAATGAGAAGGATGGTTGGGCGTTGCGGTTTCTGTGAAAGGAGCACGGAGGATTTTGAAAGGTGGGAAAACCACACAGTGCTCAGGAGAAACCCCACCCAGTATCCAGTCCAATTTAGTTCATTGCCACGTGTACAGTGAAAAGCTTTTGTAGCGTGCTATCCAGTCAACAGAAAGACAATACATGGTTACAATCAAGCCATTTACAGTGTATATTCACAAAATGCTGGAGTAACTCAGCGGGTCAGGCAGCATCTCAGGAGAGAAGGAATGGGTGACGTTTCAGGTCGAGACCCTGATGGGTGAATATCACCCATTCCTTCTCTCCTGAGATGCTGCCTGACCTGCTGAGTTACTCCAGCATTTTGTGAATAAATACCTTCCATTTGTACCAGCATCTGCAGTTATTTTCCTACATTTACAGTGTATAGATACGTGATAAGGGAATAACGTTTAGTGCAAGGTAAAGCCTGCAAAGTCCGATCAAGGATCGACTGAGGGTCACCAAAGAGGTAGACAGTAGTTCAGCACTGGTTGCAGTGGGATACATGTGTCAGCTCGTTCTGCTGTCCCCTCTCCCACCTCCACAGCAGGACATGAAGTGACTTGATCCCCATTAACACTGCAGATGATATTTCATCCTGATTCTCACACTTCCTCGTGGCCTAGTTTAAGGGAAAGCTGATCTGTGCTGATGCTCACAAGTGCCCCCCAGCATGCCCTGCAGCTTGCCATCCATACCTCTACGGCGATTACGTCTTTCTGGCTTCACAAAATGTGCAAGTGTTGTGAATTTGCAGCGTGCGCATATCTTGCCGAGCCTGCTTTGGATTCCCCCTAAAGCTATTGTCACATGAACTGTTTCTAACTGTCCTCCACTTCCCCCTCCCCGCCCAACTCTCACGATCGGTGTGTAGAAAGGAACTGCAGACGCTGGCGGCACGGTGGCGCAGCGGTAGAGTTGCTGCCTTACAGCGAATGCAGCGCCGGAGACTCAGGTTCGATCCTGACTACGGGCGCTGTACTGTACGGAGTTTGTACGTTCTCCCCGTGACCTGCGTGGGTTTTCTCCGAGATCTTCGGTTTCCTCCCACACTCCAAAGACGTACAGGTTTGTAGGTAAATTGGCTGGGCAAATGTTAAAAAAAAAAAAAATTGTCACCTAGTGGGTGTAGGATAGTGTTAATGTGCGGGGATCGCTGGGCAGCGGGGACCCGGTGGGCCGAAGGGCCTGTTTCCGTGCTGTAAATTTTTAAAAAAAAATCTAAAACCGAAGATAGGCACAAAAAGCTCGAGTCGCTCAGCGGGTCAGGCAGCCTCTCTGGAGAAAAGGAATAGGTGTCGTTTCGGGTCGCTGAAGAAGGGTCTCGACCCGAAATGTCACCTGTTCCTTTTCTCCGGAGAAGCTGCCTGACCCACTGAGTTACTCACCATTGATCGCCAAGTCTAGCCGATCACACTGTGGCACATTCTTCCTCTGCCCATCAGGCAGTGAGTGGTCTTTTCTTAATCTAATAGCGTGGTTCTTGACTGTGAGTCTGGCAGCACTTTTTCCCTCAGATCTGATTTATTTCATCGTCAGTAATCAAAAAAAATAACCAAAGAATTTTAAAATACTCGTGCCCAGAAATTCGCTGCTAAGTAGCTAAATGTGCTTCTTGGTATTGTCAGCAGATGCCTTGGAACTTTCATGCAGATAGAGTACAGCGTGCTGATACAATTGTAGTTACAAGGAACTGGAGATGCTGGTGTACAAAAAAAAGACACAAAGTACTGGAGTAACACAGCAGGTCAGGCAGCAGCATCTCTGGAGGAGAAAACTCACGCAGGTCACGGGGAGAACGTACAACCTCTGTACAGACAGCACCTGTAGTCAGGATCGAACCTGGGTCTCTGGCGCTGTAAGGCAGCAACTCTACCGCTGCGCCACCGTGCCTATCCATCAGGCAGTGTCCAGGGCACAATGTCTCTATATTTTCTTTCGATCTTAGATTGTTTGTAACAGTGTCCCAGAGTTTAGTCTCAACTTTCAGTGGCTTCATGGCAGCTTAGTTTAGTTTAGTTTTGATCAGAGGTTCAACGCAGAAACAGGCTCTTCGGCCCACCGAGCCCGCGCTGATTTGTGGTCCCCACACACTTACACTTTCCTACACACACTAGGGCCAATTTACAATTATACCAAGCCAATTAACCTCTGTCTCTTTAGGAGATGCTGGTTCTGAGATACATATTGGCCCCAGGGCACTGCCTAACTCCCCAACACTTTAGATTTTAGACTTTAGCGATACATCACGAAAACAGGCCCTTCGGCCCATCAAGTCCGCACCGACCAGCGACCACTATACACTTGCTCTATCCTACAAACCAGGGACAATTTTAACAAAAGCCAATTAACCTACACACCTGTACATCTTTGGAGTGTGGGAAGAAACTGGAGCACCCGGAGAAAACCCACGCAGGTCACGGGGAAAACGTATAAACCCCATGCAGACAGCACCCGTAGTCAGTGTAGAAAAATAACTGCAGATGCTGGTACAAATCGAGGGTGTCACAAAATGCTGGAGTAACTCAGCAGGTCAGGCAGCATCTTGGAGAGAGGGAATGGGTGACGTTTCGGGTCGAGACCCTTCTTCAGACTGATCTGAAGAAGGTTCAGTCTGAAGATGGATCTCGACCCGAAATTTTCTACTCCTCTCCTTTGGAGGATTGCCTGACCCGCTGAGTTACTCCAGCATTTTGTGATACCTGGAACCTGTAGTCAGGATTGAACCCGGTTCCCTGGCGCTGTGAGGCAGCAACTCTGCCGCTGCGGCATCACGCTGAAGCCTTGGCACGCCACCGCACACACACATGGCTGCAGCCACGATGCAGGCTTGGCTGCTTCACCTAGGCCGGTTGCCAGGACAACTCCTTCCAATGGATCTATTCATCAGTGCTGGAGATGCACATGCATTTGTGAGGTCAAATCAGAAGCTGCTTTATCCGCTCACGATTATTGTAGAGCATTTGAATTGAGCTGCAGTACAGTTTCAAAGCTCTTTTCACTCCTTCTCTTTTCTACTCCTCTCCTTTGGAGGATGTCCGCACAGTAGTGGCTTCAATCCACGAGAGTCAATGGCGCTCATATAATTTAGCCAAGAAGCTATTCACGATGGATGACAAGGAGTCAATGCCAGCAGGATGTGAGCCAATGAACATCTCCACTTTGATCTGGCCGCCTCTCAGAGTCTTCTACCAAGACAAGGTGACAATACTGTGACCGAATTTCCCCTCCTGAAGTTTAGTTTTGAGATACAGCGCGGAAACTGCCCCTTCGGCCCACCGAGTCCGCACCGACCAGCGATCCCCATACACGAACAGTAGTCTACACACAAGGGACAGTTTTACAATTTTCCCGTCTTTGTACGTCTTTGGAGTGTGGGATGAAACCGGAGCACCAGGAGAAACCCACTCAGTCAATAGGCAATAGACAATAGGTGCAGGAGGAGGCCATTCGGCCCTTCGAGCCAGCACCGCCATTCAATGTGATCATGGCTGATCATTCTCAATCAGTACCCCGTTCCTGCCTTCTCCCCATACCCCCTGACTCCGCTATCCTTAAGAGCTCTATCTAGCTCTCTCTTGAATGCATTCAGAGAATTGGCCTCCACTGCCTTCTGAGGCAGAGAATTCCATAGATTCACAACTCTCTGACTGAAAAAGTTTTTCCTCATCTCCGATCTAAATGGCCTACCCCTTATTCTTAAACTGTGGCACGGGGAGTACCTACAAACTCCGTACAGATAGCACCCGGAGTCAGGATCGAACCCGGGTCTCTGGCGCTGTAAGGCAGCAACTCTACCGCTGCGCCACCGTGACGCCCTTAAGATAGGCGACCTCTATTTTCTCAAACTTCATATCAGCAAGATGTCCCAATTCACCTTATGGGCCACTTTGGATTAAATCCATAGGACTCGGTGGGCCGAAGGGCCTGTTTCCATGATGTATCGCTAAAGTCTAAAGTCTAAGGTGTATGGGAGTTAGGCAGTGCCCTGGGCCAATATTTATCTCCGACCCAGCATCTCCAAATCAGATTATTAGGTCATTATCACATTGCTGTCTGTGGGACCCTAAGGGGCCTGTCCTACTCAGGCATTTTTTTAGACGACTGCCGGCGACTGTCATAGTTGTAGCAAGTCGCTGAAAAACCGACGACTGGACCCCCCCCCCTACGACAATGTCCACGACAAGCTACAACAACCTACCACCTAGTCGACGTCAAGCTACGGCAAGCTACCGACAACCGGCGACCCAATCGTCGCGACTTAGGACGTCCACCTACGACCGCACCTACGACAACCTACGACCACACAGGCGACAACCTACGACAACCGAAGTCAACCGACGTCTACCCGCGACAAGCTACGACCGTGTCGGCGACAACTGAAGACAATTCACGTCATTTTGGCCTCCGGTTCTGACGCCGGTACCTGTCGCCGGTTGACGTAGGTCGTCGCCAATGGAATTCACCGAAATCAACACCGGCGACAACCTACGTCACCTGGCGACAACCTACGACAGCGCCCCCGTCAGGAGACGTCAAGCTACGATCACTGGCGTCAAACCAACAGTCGCCGAAAACTTTTAAACATTTCAAAATCCAGCGGCGACCAGAAAAACGCTACGACTCTTTGGAGACGACTCACGACCGTACAGGCGGCACCCCGGCCACCGTGTGGTGATGGCCTAGTCACCTGTACTCGCCTAAACAATCGCCTACGTGGGACAGGGGATTAACTGTGGGCAACACTTACAACAGTAGCTACTCTTCATCGGATATGAAGCATCTTAGAACTTACTGAGATGGGGGTGACTTTTAAGAAATATTCTTCCATTTTAGATGATGTTTATCAATTTTGATCCTTTTCCTAATCGTGTGCTGATGTAACCATTTGCTTTTTCTGTCTCCTTTATTCCCCACACACAAAGGCGGCACAGTGGCGCAGCAGGTAGAGCTGCTGCCTCCCTGCACACAGACAGCATCAGCGACCTGGGTTCGATCATTCTAGCCTAGACATTCTAGCCTTAGAGGGAGTACAGAGAAGGTTCACCAGATTGATCCCTGGGATGGCAGGACTTTCATATGAAGAAAGACTGGATAGACTAGGCTTGTACTCGCTGGAATTTAGAAGACTGAGGGGGGATCTTATTGAAACATATAAAATTCTTAAGTGGTTGGAGAGGCTAGATGTGGGAAGATTGTTCCCGATGTTGGGGAAGTCCAGAACCAGGGGTCACAGCTTAAGGATAAGGGGGAAGTCTTTTAGGACCGAGATGAAAAACATTTCTTCACACAGAGAGTGGTGAATCTGTGGAATTCTCTGCCACAGAAGGTAGTTGAGGCCAATTCAATGGCTATATTTAAGAGGGAGTTAGATGTGGCCCTTGTGGCTAAAAGGATCAGGGGGTAGGGAGAGAAGGCAGGTACAGGATACTGAGTTGGATGATCAGCCATGATCATATTGAATGGCGGTGCAGGCTCGAAGGGTCGAATGGGCTACTCCTGCACCTATTTTCTATGTTTTCTATGTTTCTATGATCCCGACCTCGGGAGCCCTCTGTGTGGGGTTTGCATGTTCACCCTGTGACCGTGTGGGTTTCCTCCGGGTGCTCTGGTTTCTATCCACATTTGGATACAAGTGAGAGTTTGGGTCACTGCAAATTGCCCCTAGTGGTGTAGGGAGTGGATGAGAAAGTGGGATAGGCCTAACTCATGTGAATGGGTGATCGATGGTGGGCGTGGACTCAGTGGATTGAAGAACGAGTTTCCATGTTGTGTCTTTCAATTCAATTCAATTCAATTCAATTCAATTCAATTCAATTCAATTCAATTCAATTCAATTCAATTCAATTCAATTCAATTCAATTCAATTCAATTCAATTCAATTATTCAATTCAATTCAATTCAATTCAATTCAATTCAATTCAATTCAATTCAATTCAATTCAATTCAATTCAATTCAATTCAATTCAATTCAATTCAATTCAATTCAATTCAATTCAATTCAATCAATCAATCCATGACTAGAATTGAACCTGCCCATGAGTTTCGATCTGTGCCACTGGTGCTGGCTTTTCACTGCGCCCCACCCAGTGTTGTAAGGGATGCATTAAATTACTCTCACTGTTAACAGGAGCCATTTAAGAACGAAATTCCCCTAGTTAAAGGAAAGAAATCTGATGGAGATGAAATAGCAAGAATTTGGTGAATTGTACAAAAGAATGAAGCACCCCTTGTAGTTGGAATGTGTCAGAGGGACCTGCAGGTGCCGGTTTACACCACATACACTGCCAACCCTCCCCTCTCCATCCTTCCCCCGTCCCAGTTCTCCGACCAGTCTGACTGCCCCCCGGTTACATTTTATCTCTTGTTGTCACCTTCCCCTCCCTAACAATGACCTATTCCATATTTTCCTTGATCACATCCCATTTGGAAGGATCTCGACCCGAAACGTCACCCATACCTTCTCCTCTGAGATGCTGCCTGACCTGCTGAGTTACTCCAGCATTTTGAGATATCTCCCATTTGAAGTCTCGTTTTCACACCTTATTCTTCCTTATCTTGGTGTCTCCCTCCCTGTCTGAAGAAGGGTCTTGACCCGAAACGTCACCCATTCCTTTTCTCCAGAGATGCTGCCTGTCCCACTGCGTTACTCCAGCTTTGTGTGTCTACCTTCCCTTGCAGTTGGTTGACTTTTGTGACAAAACGCCACAGAGTTAGTGAGGCAATAGACAATAGACAATAGACAATACGTGCAGGAGGCCATTCGGCCCTTCGAGCCAGCACCGCCATTCAATGTGATCATGGCTGATCATTCTCAATCAGTACCCTGTTCCTGCCTTCTCCCCATACCCCTTGACTCTGCTATCCTTAAGAGCTCTATCTAGCTCTCTCTTGAAAGCATTCAGAGAATTGGCCTCCACTGCCTTCTGAGGCAGAGAATTCCACAGATTCACAACTCTCTGACTGAAAAGGTTTTTCCCCATCTCAGTTCTAAATGGCCTACCCCTTATTGGAAGTAAGAATAGAAAGGCAGATTATTATCTGAATGGTGTCAAGTTAGGAGGAGGGGGAGTTCAACGAGATCTGGGTGTCCTAGTGCATCAGTCAATGAAAGGAAGCATGCAGGTTCAGCAGGCAGTGAAGAAAGCCAATGGAATGTTGGCCTTCGTAACAAGAGGAGTTGAGTATAGGAGCAAAGAGGTCCTTCTACAGTTGTACCGGGCCCTGGTGAGACCGCACCTGGAGTACTGTGTGCAGTTTTGGTCTCCAAATTTGAGGAAGGATATTCTTGCTATGGAGGGCGTGCAGCGTAGGTTCACTAGATTAATTCCCGGAATGGCGGGACTGTCGTATGTTGAAAGGCTGGAGCGATTGGGCTTGTATACACTGGAATTTAGAAGGATGAGGGGGGATCTTATTGAAACATATAAGATAATTAGGGGATTGGACACATTAGAGGCAGATAACATGTTCCCAATGTTGGGGGAGTTCAGAACAAGGGGCCACAGTTTGAAAATAAGGGGTAGGCCATTTAGAACGGAGATGAGGAAGAACTTTTTCAGTCAGAGGGTGGTGAAGGTGTGGAATTCTCTGCCTCAGAAGGCAGTGGGGGCCAGTCGTTGGATGCTTTCAAGAGAGAGCTGGATAGAGCTCTTGAGGATAGCGGAGTGAGGGGGTATGGGGAGAAGGCAGGAACGGGGTACTGATTGATAGTGATCAGCCATGATCGCATTGAATGGCGGTGCTGGCTCGAAGGGCTGAATGGCCTACTCCTGCACCTATTGTCTATTGTCTATTGTCTATTGTCTATTCTTAAACTGTGGCCCCTTGTTCTGGACTGCCCCAACATTGGGAACATGTTTCCTGCCTCTAACGTGTCGAATCCCTTAATAATCTTATACGTTTCAATAAGATCTCCTCTCATCCTTTTAAATTGCAGTGTATACAAGCCTAGTCGCTCCAGTCTTTCAACATATGATAGTCCCGCCATTCCGGGAATTAACCTAGTAAACCTACGCTGCACGCTCTCAATAGCAAGAATATCCTTCCTCAAATTTGGAGACCAAAACTGCACACAGTACTCCAGGTGCGGTCTCACTAGGGCCCTGTACAACTGCAGAAGGACCTCTTTGCTCCTATACTCAACTCCTCTTGTTATGAAGGCCAACATTCCATTGGCTTTCTTCACTGCCTGCTGTACCTGCATGCTTCCTTTCAGTGACTGATGCACGAGGACACCCAGATCTCGTTGTACGTCCCCTGTTCCTAACTTGACACCATTCAGATAATACTCTGCCTTTTCTTACCACCAAAGTGGATATCCTCACACTTATCCACATTAAACTGCATCTGCCATGCATCCGCCCACTCACACAACCTGTCCAAGTCACCCTGCAACCTCATAGCATCTTCCTCACAGTTCACACTGCCACCCAGCTTTGTATCATCTGCAAATTTGCTAATGAGGCATTGCATGGAAGCAGGTCCTCAGCCCATCCCGTCCATCCCAAATAAGTTGCCTCTCCTCGCTAGTCCCACCCCCCTGCACTTGGTACATATCATTCCAAACCTCTCCTTTCCATTACCTGCAGGTGTTGGACTTGCCTCTGCCACTTAGTAGAAACAAAGAACTGCAGGTGCCGGTTTCTACTAAAGAAAGACACAAAGTGCTGGAGTAATTCAGCGGGGTCAGGGAGCATCTCTGGAGAAAAGGGATAGTTGACGTTTTGGGTCTGACTCTGAAGAAATCTGAAGGATGGTATTGACTCGAAACATCAGCCATTCATTTTCTCCAGAGATGCAGCCTGACCTGCTGAATTGCTCCAGCACTTTGTGTCTATCTTTGCTTCTACCACTTCCTCGTTCAGCTCTGTGTGTACACTCACCAGTCTCTGTGTGTACACTCACCAGTCTCTGTGTGTACACTCACCAGTCTCTGTGTGTACACTCACCAGTCTCTGTGTGTACACTCACCAGTCTCTGTGTGAAAATGTTGCTCGTCAGATCCCTTTTAAATCTTTCCCCCTTTTACTGTAAACCTACGACCACTAGTATTAGACTCCTCTAGTCTGCGGAACAGAGTGGGGGCATTTCACCTGGTGATTTTATAAACTTGGTCACCCCTCAGGAAGAAAGGCCCAGTCTATCCAGCCTCGCTGAATAACTTAACCCTTTCACACCCGGCAACATTCTTGTAAAAACAAGGAACTGCAAATGCTGGTTTACAAAGAAAGACACAAAGTGTTGGAGTAACTCAGCGGTTCAGGCAGCCCCCGTGGAGAACAATACTTTATTTTCACATGTTTAAATCATAATTATTTATTTACAATTGTCTGCCGTATATTGTGTTTTTATCTTTTTGCAAACAAGGCAATTTCCTTGTATGAAGACATACTTGGCCAATAATTTTTTTAATTCATTATTACTATTCATTATTCATTTAAAGCTGATCTATCGGTTTGGGACTGAAGAATGGTCCAGACCGAGACGGCACCAATTAACATTCTTGTAAATCTCTCCAGTTATTGACCTGCTTCCGAAAGCAGGGCCACCAGAACTGTATTCGGTACTCCAAATGCGGTCTCACTACCGACTTGTACAGAAGCAATACGATGCTCGACTTTTGTGGTGGTCTGGGTTGCGTCCACAACTCTCTGCCATTTCTCGCGGTCTTGGTTGGAGCTGATCCCAAACCAAGCTGTGATGCATCCCGGTAAAATGCTTTCTGCAGCGCATCTGTAAATGCTGGTGAGAGGTTTTGGGGACCATGACTCCAAAGTAAAGAAAACCCACAATTGTAGTTTAATGCTTCCTTTCCTCGTTTATTGCTGGTACCTTGAAATTCTTGCGCGATTCCAGGATGGTCCTGAAGGTTTCGTGAGCCTCAAAACTTAGATGCACAGAGTCTTTTGCCCAGAGTAGGTGAATCGATGACTAATGGACGTAGGTTTAAGGTGAAGTGGAAAAGATTTAAAAGGAATCTGAGGGGTCACTTTTTCACACCAAGGGTGGTGGGTGTATGGAACAAGCTGCCAGAGGAGGTAGTTGTGGCTGGGACTATCCCAATGTTTAAGAAACAGTTAGACAGGTACATAGGTAGGACAGGTTTGGAGGGATATGGACCAAATGTGGGCAGGTGGGACTAGTGTAGCTGGGACATGTTGGCCGGTGCGGGCAAGTTGGGCCGAAGGGCCTGTTTCCACACTGTATCACTCTATGACTCTATGACTTAAGTCCAACACAGTCTCTGATACTAGACAGGCACACACCTGACAAACGTGACACGCCATGGGACATCATTGTGACGGCCTGAACTGTTGGTGGTTTGGGCTCTGGATATAAGTTAACAACGCTCCTATGTGACCAGCTACATTCAACATCACTGAAACAAAAGTCACATTGTTTGTACACCAAACAAAGTGATCAGTCTGAAGAAGGGTCTCGACCCGAAACGTCACCCATTCCTTCTCTCCCGAGATGCTGCCCGACCCACTGAGTCACTCCAGCATTTTGTGTCCACCGTCGATTTAAACCAGCATCTGCAGATTTTTTCCCCTACATAAACAAAAACGACTGAATCACTTCATATGAAAGCTGCAAGTGGGCGTGCGGTCTCTGGTCAGTTCGGTCTCAGCCCAATATTGTAGTTAACTGATATACTCTTCAATTCCAAGTGGTTAATCGGTGAAACAAGTGTGATTGTAGTGCAGTACAGAATCCCAATTGAAATGTGCAGCAATACTTCATTTGTGGAGGGATCAGCTTCGATTTCAATCAGGATCAGTCTTTGTGAATCTGATATCACCAGTATCTTTCAGGAGCTTTTCTTCAGACAGTTGCATTCATCGGATGGGATGAAATTACAGTCGGACACATGCTCCCAGGTGTACGGGCGAGCATGAAGCTTTTTATTATTATTTTATTTATGCTGGGCAGGGATGCAAATGACTGCTGGCTGGGCCCTCCTGACCTACAAACAATGCACAAAGAAAAGATTATGGGGACAGTCCAGAGGATGCACAATGGCGAGACAGAGCACAAGGAAAATAAGAAGCTCCTGCTAGGCACCATTGTGGGGCATGGTTAATGTTTAGTTTAGAGATACAGCGCGGAAACAGCCCACCGACACCGGGCAGACCAGCGATCCCCACACATTAACGCACTATCCCACACACACTAGGGGCAATTTACATTTACACCAAGCCGGCTAACCTATAAACCTGCACGTCTTTGGAGTGTGGGAGGAAACTGAAGATCTCGGAGAAAACCCACCCAAGTCACGGGGAGAACGCACAAACTCCGCACAGTCGGTCAGCACCCGTGGTCGGGATGGAACCCGGGCCTGCAGGGCAGCAACTCTAACGCTGCGCCACCGTGCCGCCCATCACCGCCAGGAGATGTGACAGGAGTGAAGCTCGGTGGTTGTCAATGTTCGCCACTGCCACGCAGTCACGGGGAGAGCGTACAAACTCCGTGCAGGCAGCATCCGTTGTTGGGATTGTAAAATGTAAATTATCCCTACGGTGTAGGTCAGTATCAATGTGTGGGATTGCTGGTCAGTGCGGACTCAGTGGGCCGAAGGGCCTGGTTTCATGCTGTATCTCTAAACTAAACTAAACTAAACTAAACTAAACTAAACTAAACTAAACTAAACTAAACTAAACTAAACTGCAGACGCTAGTTTACGGAAAAAGACAGTGTGCTGGAGTAACTCAGCAGGTCAGGCAGCATCCCTGGAGAACAGTGGAGTTAGTCGATTGGGTGGGGATTGAAGAAGGGTCCAGACTGACATTATTGTAAATCTCTTTTACATACTTTCCAGTTATTACCATGCTTCCTATTGCAGGGCAACCATTTCTGTACAGAGTACTCCAAATGCGGTCTCACTGAAGTCTTGTACAGCTGTTAAATGACACTCCAACTCTTGTGCTCGATGACTGATGAAGGCAAGAATGCCCAAATATCTTCTTCTCCAAAGATAGACACAAAATGCTGGAGTAACTCAGCGGGACAGGCTGCATCTCTGAAGAGAAGGAATGGGTGACGTTTCGGGTTGAGACCCTTCTTCAGACCGAGAGTCAGGGGAGAGGGAGACATAGAGATATGGAAGGGTAAGGTGTGAAAATGAAAGATCAAAGGGAACAAAGCACAAGGAAAATGTAGAATGGATCATTGTTAGCTGAAGAGAGGGTGACAATGAGCAGGGTTGCCAACTGTCCTGTATATTGGACAAAATTGGTTTGTTCCGTATTAGGCCCGACGGGGTGCTGTAGGCCCAGACACTGTAGGCCCGGACACTGTGGGGCCCGGACACTGTGGGCCCGGACACTGTAGGCCCGGACACTGTGGGCCCGTACACTATAGGCCCGGACACTGTAAGCCCGGACACTGTGGGCCCGGACACTGTAGGCCCGGACACTGTGGGCCCGGACACTGTGGGCCCGGACACTGTAGGCCCGGACACTGTGGGCCCGGACACTGTAAGCCCGGACACTGTGGGCCCGGACACTATAGGCCCGGGGACCGCTGTAGGCCCGGACCATGTAGGCCCGGAGACCCGGGCGCCGCCTAACGGAGGTTGCGTGGCAATCCGCCTCCCGGCCCGGGTGGCCGCCGTCGGTGGAGCGGGAGCACATGGCCTCTGGCTGGGTGAGGTCACGTGGGGCACGGGGCGGTGACGTCACCTTTTGTCCCTTATTTTGGAGTGAGAAAGTTGGCAACCCTAACAACGAGGTATACAATTTAATGAGGAGGACAGTAAAACAAGTCGGAGAACTAGGATGGGGGAGGGACTGAGCGGGAGGGAAAGCAAGGGTTACTTGAAGTTCCTTCCTACAAATATCTTCTTTATCATCCTGTCCGCCTGTGTTACACTGGCACGGAATTATATACCTGCACCCTCATGAACAGGTGACATTTTAGATCGGGACCCTTCTTTCTCTCTCTTCAACTCAAGTGTCGGACATTGAGCTGAACGTAATCCTTGACGAGAACCAACTGGAATCCTCTGTCCTGTCACCTTAAAGATGCAAATCTTCCCCGTCATTCATCAACAATAGAAAAGAAGATTGGAGATCAAAAGGGTTTGTTCGTGTTTATTGGTGGTGGGCACCAGCAGGAGTGGGATTTCGGTGAACATTTTTCACCAGTGAACAAGATGCCCATTGACCCTGGGAGCACAGTCAGACCCCGGTCCCTCTCCCGTCCTCCCCCCCCCCCCACTCCACAGCCCGCGGGCTTGACCGAGCGAAGGTCTCCCACGGCATGAGCAAAGATACTAGAGGAGAAAGACGAACCACTCCGTCGAAGTCGCCGACACTGAAGTGTAGTACGCAAAGGAGCGTAACGCCCGCCATTTTAGTAGGCAAAACCCGCCGTTTGTTCTGCCTCTCGCAGTGTAATCAGTGTTGTGGGGGAACAGTATGTGTGATGATACCATAAAAATGCAGAATATATCTCATCTATCAATTCACAGATTTTTGTTATTTAAAAAAAAAAATGTTTCTGCAAGTTTCTGCAAGTTTCTGCCTACTAAAATGGTGCCGTGACGTACTACAGTTTTTCGGGTCGAGTGGCCTATCTTGCTCTGCTCTATTATCATATCATATCATATCATATCATATCATATATATACAGCCGGAAACAGGCCTTTTCGGCCCACCAAGTCCGCGCCGCCCAGCGATCCCCGTACATTAACACTATCCTACACCCACTAGGGACAATTTTTACATTTACCCAGCCAATTAACCTACATACCTGTACGTCTTTGGAGTGTAGGAGGAAACCGAAGATCTCGGAGAAAACCCACGCAGGTCACGGGGAGAACGTACAAACTCCTTACAGTGCAGCACCCGTAGTCAGGATCGAGCCTGTGTCTCCGGCGCTGCATTCGCTGTAAAGCAGCAACTCTACCGCTGCGTTACCGTGCCGCCCTCTTTGGGCAAGAGTGAGATCTTGGTTCGGATTACCACGCAAGGTGGACAAGAAAATAAACTTCGAACCCTTCCGTGATCAGCAGCGGTTTAATTGGGCCAGGCATCAAAAATAGTTGGCGGCAGAGAGGTGTTGCCATGGCGACCGGTGCCGAGAGCAGCAGTGGTGACTACATTGGCCGCCAGCGTTGATTTGATCTTGCGACGAAGCTGAGCGGTGACCTCATCTTCCAAGTTGCCCACAAATCCCCTGCTGGCTCGTGCGGCATTTCACAATACAATACACTACAATACAATACATTACAATACCATACAATACAATACAATACAATACAATACAATACAATACAATACAATACAATACATTACACTACACTACATTACAATACAATATGATACACTACACTACAATACAATATAATACAATACAATACAATACACTACACTACACTACACTACACTACATTACAATACAATATGATACACTACACTACAATACAATACAATACACTACACTACACTACATTACAATACAATATGATACAATACACTACACTACAATACAATACAATACAATACAATACAATATGAAACAATACACTACACTATACTACACTACAATACACTACATTACAATACAATACAATACAATACAATACAATACAATACAATACAATACAATACACTACACTACACTACACTACACTACAATACAATACAATACAATATATCTCTATTGTCATTGTACAGGGGTACAATGAGATTGGGAATGGGACTTCCATATGATGCAATAAATTAATTAGCTAATCAACATAAATTTAGACAACCCAGAGAAACAAAATTAGAAACAGTTTTAAAGCAGAATAAAGTGCAAGTAGGTCTGTGCCGGTTCACTGTGCGATGTGACCATCCAGCTCAGCAGGACCGGTTCATAGCAGCTATGGCCCTGGGGATGAAGCTGTTCCTGAGTCTGGAGGTGCGGGCGTAGAAGGCCTTGTATCGTCTGCCAGATGGTAGAAGTTCAAACAGACTGTTGCAGGGGTGTGAGGAGTCTTTGTGGATGCTGGTGGCTTTTCTGAGGCATCGTGTGTTGTAGATGCCCTCCAAGGCTGGTAGCTGTGTTCCGATGGTCCTCTGAGCTCTATGGACTACCCGCTGAAGAGCTTTCCTCTCTGCCTCCGTGCAGCTGAAATACCACACAGGGATGCCATGTGTTAGGATGCTCTCTGTGGTGCAGCGGTAGAATGTCGTCAGCAGCTGTTGGGGTAGACCAGACTTCTTCAGTGTTCTTTAGGTAGAACAGTAGTTGCTGCACCTTCTTGACCAGCACAGCAGTGTTATTGGACCATGTTAGGTCCTCCGAAATGTTAGTGCCCAGAAACATGAAGCTGGACACTCTCACCACACTGTCCCCGTTGATACTGTACTTGTCCAAATGTCTTTTAAACATTGTTATGGTACCTGCCTCAACTACTTCCTTTGGCAGCTCACTCCATGTACCCACCACCCTCAGCATGAAACATTTGCCCCTCAGGTTCCTGTTAAATCTTTCCCCTCTCACCTTAAACCAATGTCCTCAGGTTCTTGGTTGCCCTCCTCTGGGTAAAATACTCCGTGCATTAAAAGACTCTGTGCAGTTAAAATTATTCTCATTTAGGATTAACCTCAGGTTTCTTTTCCCCTTCTGCTGTTGAAGATGCTTCCATCTCTGTTTACAGACCTCCAAGTTGGGCCCAACCAGGATCTATGGTATAGGAAAAAAACTGCAGATGCTGGTTTAAATCGAAGGTCGACACAAAATGCTGGAGTATCTCAGCGGGTCAGGCAGCATCTTGGGAGAGAAGGAAAGGGTGACGTTTTGGGTCGAGACCCTTTCAGCCCACCGGGTCCGCGCCGACCAGCAATCCCCGCACATTAACACTACTCTACACCCTCTAGGGATAATTTTTTTAAACATTTACCAAGCCAGTTATCCTACAAACCTGCACGTCTTTGGAGTGTGGGAGGAAACCGAAGATCTCGGAGAAAACCCACGCAGGTCACGGGGAGCACGTACAAACTCCATACAGACGGCGCCCGTAGTCGGGATCGAACCCGGGTCTCCATCGCTGTATTCGCTGTAAGGCAGCAACTCTGCTGCTGCGCCACCGTGCTGCCTTCATCAGCCTGATTGGTGTAAGGTGGGAGGAGAAAGTTTTAAAAGTTAGATGGAGGCGGGACAAAGTCTGGCAAGTGATAGGTGGATAGACATAAAATGCTGGAGTAAATCAGCGGGACAGGCAGCATCTCTGGAGAGAAGGAATGGGTGGCTGATATCTGAAGAAGGGTCTCGACCCAAAACATCACACATTCCTTCTCTCCGGAGATGCTGCCTGCCCCGCTGAGTTTCTCCAGCATTTTGTGTCTACCTTCGGTGTAAACCAGCATCTGCAGTTCCTTCCAACACAAGTGATAGATGGGTACGGGCGAGGGAGGGTTTGATTGGCAAATAGTTGGATGAAGGTTAGAGATACAGGTGCTGGGTAAATGTAAAAATTGTCCCTAGTGGGTGTAGGATAGTGTTAATGTGCGGGGATCGCTGGGCGGCACGGACTTGGAGGGCCGAAAAGGCCTGTTTCCGGCTGTATATATATGATATGATATGATGATAAGAAGGGGACAAAATCTTGTGCAGTAGTGTGACGGTACAGCCAGAAACACTATCTTTTGGAAGAGGAATTTAATCAAATCCTTGAGGGGGCATACAAGCGATTCAGTGGTACCATGGAGAGGAGGAGCAGAGATGTTGTCCTCAGTTTCCTGGCTAATATTTATTTCCCCAAATTGGCATTTCTTGAAAACAGATTTTTTCAATGTAAATGCAATGCCAATTTTGCAAAAATCGGGCCATGTTTTCCACGTTTCAATGGTTTCAGTGTGACATTCTGAAAGATCATGCACTTTGGTTACTTTGAGATACATTCAATGATCACCAGAGACCCACACCACCCTGGCCACACATTCATTCTATTCCTGCCGCTGGGAAAAAGGTTCAGGAGTCTGAAAACTGACGTCCAGGTTCAGGAACAGTTTCTTCCCGACAGTCTTCTGGCTATTAAACACAACAACCTCCAAATAGGCTCTGAACTGCACAGACTTGCGGACATTGGATTTGACTTTTGGCACTAGTATTGTTTGTTTGCTTTTATGTGTATG
Source organism: Rhinoraja longicauda (assembly GCF_053455715.1). Taxonomy (NCBI): domain Eukaryota; kingdom Metazoa; phylum Chordata; class Chondrichthyes; order Rajiformes; family Arhynchobatidae; genus Rhinoraja; species Rhinoraja longicauda. The sequence continues at coordinate 21,857,253 of NC_135985.1, forward strand.
CATGTCTGTGGATGCATACATACAAATATGTGCATACATACATACACACACACGTACACACATACACACACACGTACACACACACACACACACACACTCACACACACATGCACACTGACATATATATGCACTGTGTGTGTGTGTGTGTGTGTGTGTGTGTGTGTGTGCGTGCGTGTGTGTGTGTGTGTGAGTGTGTGTGTGTGAGGTGTGTGTGTGTATGTGTGTGTGTGTGAGGTGTGTGTGTGTGTGTGTGTGCGTGCGTGTGTGTGCGTGCGTGCGTGCGTGTGTATCTGTGTGTGTGTGTGTGTGTGTGTGTGTGTGTCTGTGTGTGTGTCTGTGTGTGTGCGTGCGTGTGTGTGCGTGCGTGCGTGTGTGTGTATCTGTGTGTGCGTGTGTGTGCGTGCGTGTGTGTGTGTGTATCTGTGTGTGTGTGTGTGTGTGTGTGTGTGTGTGTGTGTGTGTGTGTGTGTGTGTGTGTGTGTGTGTGTGTGTGTGTGTGTGTCTGTGTGTGTCATACTGTTGTGCTGCTGCAAGTAAGAAGGCCATTGTTCTGATTGGGGGCACATGACAAGAAAAACACTCTTGACTCTTGAAAGATTTTAAAAGGCCTCAATCTAAAACAAAAGGCTTTTGAGTTCGGGGCCAAATCCAGGTCAATGGGACTCGCTCAAAATGCCAACTTGGTTGGAACAAACACGATGGGCCGAAGGGCCAGTTTCCATACTGTACAGCTCACTGCCACTATGACAGCTTGATCAGTAAGGAATAGTAAAAAATACCCATCGGAACAGTCTTGAATTAGTGCCACTGTCAGCAATAAGGAAACATTTCCTGCTTGAAATTATCTCAGCAGGTTCCCATGAATTTTCTCTTCCCGGCCTGTTTTCAGCCTTCAAAACATCAGCTACCAAGCCACGGGAAGGCTGTTTTAATATGCGGGTATCACACTGAATCTTTGTAATCACCAAGTCCAATTTTTAGAAATAACACAGATTTATGTAGCGGACTAAATGGTCAGGATTGGGCAGGAAGTGGTCAGGCAGGAAACAACCTCTGGTGATGGAGGAAGAAGGGTCTCCACCCGAAACGACCCATGCCTTCTCTCCTGAGATGCTGCCCGTCCCGCTGAGTTACTCCAGCTTTTTGAGTCTGACTCAGATGATGGAGATTGAGTGGACTTTGGAGTGTGTTCCTGACCCTTCAGAACACCAGGCTACAGGATCAATCCATCACCCAGTGAAATTGTCACCTGTCATGTATCTGTACACTGTAAATGGCCTGATTGTAATCATGTATTGTCTTTCCGCTGACTGGTTAGCGCGCAACAAAGGCAACAAAAGCTTTTCACTGTACCCTCGGTACACGTGACAATAAACTAAACTGAACTGATTAAACATGGACAAGACATAGGAGTGGCACAGTGGCGCAGCGGTAAAGATGCCGCCTCACAGCAGGCCCAGACCCGGGTTCGATCCTGACTGCGGGTGTTGTCTGTACGGAGTTTGTACGTTCTCCCTCTGACCACGTGGGTTTTCTCCGGGTGCTCCTGTTTCCTCCCACACTCCAAACACGTACAGGATTGTAGGTTAATTGGTTTGGCATAATTGTAAATTGTCCCTCGTGTGTGTAGGATAGTGTTAGTGTGCGGGGGTCACTGGTCGGCGCGGACTCGGTGGGCCGAAGGGCCTGTTTCCGCGCTGTATCTTTAAACCAAACTAAACTAAAGAAGTGATATGGAGACAGTTGGTCAGAACAGGGCCGGAGAGTGAGCCAATCTAACTGACTCTGATGATTTGTGGCCCTAGGAAAATGCACGTGTTTTGTCAGAAGAATGAGTGGTTCGATGAGTCTGCTCTTGAACGTCTACAGGTGTGCAATAGAGAGCACATTGACTGGTTGCATCCCAGCCTGATTCGGCAGCTCAAACGCCCTGGGACGAAGGAGATTACAGAGAGTTGCATCACAGGTACTGACCTCCCCACCATCAATAAGATCTATGGAAGCGTTGCCTCAAAAAGAGAGCCCATATCATTAACGATCCACGTCAGCCCGGCCATGCTTTCAATTTGCGACTCTTTTGACTTTGGACTTTGGAGATACAGCGGATTAACAGGCCCTTCGGTCCATCTAGTCTGCTCCGACAAGCGATCACCATACACTCGCACTATCCTACACACTAGGGACAACTTACAACGTGTTTACCATCGGAATGACCATCGTGAAAAAGGTCTTTGAATATGTAGGCTGCTATGGTGAGGCAGTGTGAAGTGTAGATGGAGCCACTGGTGGCGAGTCTGGTCTGTGCGATGGATTAGGCTACATCCACTGCTTCCTGCGATGTCTTGCAGACTTGAGTGGACCTGCATTTCACCTCTTCTGGCAAGTTTGTACCCATGGCCCGAGGCCCATTATATCATTCCCTCTTGGAGCTACGAGGGGTGGTGATGTTGTCTTGCAAGGGTTACTCACCAGAGCCACACAGCACAAAACAGGGCCATTCTGCCCCTTGTGCCAATGTTTGCTTCCAGGGAACATTGACTTCTGACCGGATTGCATGCAGCCAAAAGCCTTTCACTGAAGGTAGGCACAAAGTGCTGGAGTAACTCAGCGGGTCAGACAGCATCTCTGGAGAGAAGGAATAGGTGACATTTTGGGTCGGAACCCTTGTTCCACCTACCCACGTCACCCATTCCTTCTCTCTAGAGATGCTGCCTGTCCCACTGATGTACTCCAACATTTTGTGTCAATCTTATATATAATGTTATAATATAATGTCTGAAGAAGGGTCTCGACCAGAAACGTCACCCATTCCTTCTCTCCCGAGATGCTGCCTGACCTGGCTGAGTTACTCCAGCATTTTGTGAATAAATACCTTCATTATATATAATGTTTCTGTTACTGCACATTGAATGTGTCTATCTTCCATATAAACCATTATCTGCCGTTCCTTCCTACACTTAAAGCTTTTCACTGCTTCTCGTGACCGTAACACTAATCAAGTGGCAGTCTCTTCAACAAGCACTGTGCTCAGATCCTTAATGGAGATTTCTCAATAAACGTTTAAACTTTCTTTCTGGATACATGAGCCAATTATGCAGATAATACTTTATCTTATTATTGTGCGCCCCGCTTGCTAATGGAATGCAACGGGATTTAAGTTGAACCGTCTCATTTGCATTTTAATTGTGCACGTCTGGAAGCAACAACGCTGAGAGCAAAATTAATAAAGCAATTATTCACAGCCAATGTAGTGTGATTGATCCGTGTTTGTTCCATGATTAATTCGGTCCATGGAAAGCACAGACAATCTACGTTAACGTCTGAAGAAGGGTCTCGACCCGAAATGTCACCCATTCCTTCTCTCCAGAGATGCTGCCTGACCCGCTGAATGACTCCGGCTTTTCGTGACTATCTTCGGTTTAAAGCCAGCGTCTGCAGTTCCTTCGTATACAATGATCCAATCAGCCATGATCATATTGAATGGCGGTACAGGATCGAAGGGCCGAATGGCCTACTCCTGCACCTATTTTCTATGTTTCTATAACTGCAGAGACTCTTATCAGATACAGGTCCACTACCGATGTTCCAGCACCTTTGGCTCCAGCGCCTCTCCGGATGATTTTATTGCTGAACCTACAGAGGTCAGCCGTGGCCTCCAAGGGGAGGTGAGCCTAGGCCGCCGAGGGGCCGAGATAGTCGGCCTCGGACGCCAGCTACGGGAACGGATCTGCCGACGCCATCCTGGCCGGAGTTCCAGAGCTTCGGCCGCAGGGGGCAAACTTGACCCGCCGATCGGCCCCGGAGGTCCCGATGAAGTCGAGGTTTGCTGCCTCACACGCGCCACATTTTCGGGGAGACTTCCAGGGGGGATTTCAAGTGCGCTCCTGTGATCTTTTTCTGGATGAAGGGAGGTGTTGGACCATCAGATGCTGGGAAACCTGCAGGGTGGGCGACCTGTATGTGGAAAGCCAGGGTTTAGAGAGATAGACAATAGACAATAGACAATAGGTGCAGGAGGAGGCCATTCAGCCCTTCGAGCCAGCTCTGCCATTCAATGTGATCATGGCTGATCATTCTCAATCAGTACCCCGTTCCTGCCTTCTCCCCATACCCCCTGACTCCGCTATCCTTAAGAGCTCTATCCGGCTCTCTCTTGAATGCATTCAGAGAATTGGCCTCCCCTGCCTTCTGAGGCAGAGAATTCCACAGATTCGCAACTCTGACTGAAAAAGTTTTTCCTCATCTCCGTTCTAAATGGCCTACCCCTTATTCGTAAACTGTGGCCCTTGCTTCTGGACTCCCCCAACATTGGGAACTTGTTTCCTGCCTCTAACATGGCCAACCCCTTAATAATCATATTCGTTTCGATAAGATCCCCTCTCATCCTTCTAAATTCCAGTGTGGGCCAAACGCAGGTCAATGGGACCAGGCCAGAATGCCAACTTGGTCAGCATGGACAAGTTGGGCTGAAGGGCCTGATGCTATCATGTACGACAACACAGAGGAGCCTGAATGTACAAGTATAAAACTACAGTACATACTGAGAAAGGGACTGATATAAGGGAACCAAAGTTTAAAAAAACAGAGGCTTAGAGTAAAAAAAAGTAGGGCGGTCAACTTGAATCTGCATCACCACATTTTAGGAAGGATGTGAAGTGTTTGGACATGTGCTTGAATCACCAAGGTGTAGGGACTGAGTTGGGCTTATTGGACTTATAATGGGTGGGAAAGTGATGGTAGGCTTGGACATGGTCAACTTATGGGTGCCAACTATCTCACTCCCAAATAAGGGACAAGGTGACGTCACCACCCCGTGCCCCATGTGACCTCACCCAGCCAGCTGCCACATGCTCCTGCTCCACCAATGGCTGCCGCCCGGGCCGGGAGGCGGGTTGCTATGCAACCTCCATTAGGCAGCACCTGGGCCTCTGGGTCTACACTGTCCAGACCTACACTGTCCGGGCCTACTTCAGAAGAAGAAGGGTCTCGACCCAAAACGTCACCCATTCCTTCTCTCCTGAGATGCTGCCTGACCCGCTGAGTTACTCCAGCATTTTGTGTCTACCTTCGATTTAAACCAGCATCTGCAGTTATTTTCCTACACATCGTTCCAGGCAAGTGTGAGGTGTTGCATTTTAGCAAGTCAGGTGTAAAGGGAAAGAGTACAGTTAATGGCAGGAGCCTCAACAGGATTGATGAACAATAGGATCTTGTGGTCCATGTCCATATTTCCTTCAAAGTAGTAACACAAGCAGATAACAAAGACATATTGTGTGTAAAGAATGGATCAACTGGGCTTGTATTCACTGGAATTTAGAAGGATGAGAGGGGATCTTACAGAAACACATAAAATTCTTAAGGGATTGGACAGGCTAGATGCAGGAAAAATGGTCCTGATGTTGGGGGAGTCCAGAACCAGGGGTCACAGTTAATGAATAAGGGGTCGGCCATTTAGGACTGAGATGAGGAAAAACGTTTTCACCCAGAGAGTTGTGAATCTGGGGAATTCTCTGCCACAGAAGGCAGTGGAGGCCAATTCACTGGATGTTTTCAAGAAAGAGTTAGATTTAGCTCTTAGGGCTAACGGAATCATGGGATATGGGGAGAAAGCAGGAACGGGGTACTGATTGTGGATGATCAGCCATGATCACATTGAATGGCGGTGCTGGCTCAAAGGGCCGAATGGGCTACTCCTGCACCTATTTTCTATGCTTCTATGTTTCTATGTTTGCCCCCATGGGTTGGGACATTGTTATAGAACATCAGTTAGGTCGCATTTAGAGTATTGCATGCAGTTGCGGTTGCCTCATTACAAGAAGGATGTTAAGGCTAAGTAGAGGGGTCAGAAGTGGTTTACCAGAATGCTGCCTGGATTCTGACTGCCTACCTTATCAGAGATGCTGCCAGTCCTGCTGAGTTACTCCAGCATTTTGTGTCTAAATTACCCCAGCCATTACCCTTAACGTGAGAGGGGAGAGATTTATCAGGGTCCATTGGGCAGCACGGTGGCGCAGCGGTAAAGTTGCTGCCTTACAGCACTATCAGCCCCAGAGATGCGGGTTCGATCCCGACTATGGGTGCTGTCTGTATGGAGTTTTACCTTCTCCCCATGACCTGCGTGGGTTTTCACCGAGATCTTCGGTTTCCTCCCACACTCCAAAGACGTGCAGGTTTGCAGGTTAATTGGCTCGGTATTAACGTGAAATTGTCCCTAGTGTGTGTAGAGGGTAGTGTTAATGTGCGGGGATCGCTGGACATTGAGGACTCGGTGGGTCGAAGGGCCTGTTTCCGTGCTGTATCTCTAAACTAAACTAAACTAAACTAAACTCAGGAGTTTTTTTTCGCCCAGATAGTCCATATCTAGAACGAGCTGCTAGAGGAAGCTTCAGAAGCAGATACAATTTTGACTTTTAATAGAATCATAGAAACTTAGAAAATAGATGCAGGAGGAGGCTATTCAGCCTTTCGAGCCAGCAACACCATTCATTGTGATCATGGCTGATCATCCACAATCAGTAACCTGTGCCTAACTTCTCCCCATATCCCTTGATTCCACTAGCCCCCTGAGCTCTATCTAACTCTCTCTTAAATCCATCCAGTGATTTGGCCTCCACTACCCTCTGTGGCAGAGAATTCCACAAATTCACAACTCTCTGGGTGAAAAAGTTCCTTCTCACCTCAGTTTTAAATGGCCTCCCCTTTATTCTAAGACTGTTTAATTCCTGGTTCTGGACTCCCCCAACATTGGGAACATTTTTCCTGCATCTAGCTTGTACAGTCCTTTTTTAAATTTTATACGTCTCTATAAGATCCCCTCTCATCCTTCTAAACTCCAGTGAATACAAGCCTAGTCTTTTCAATCTTCCCTCATATGACAGTCCCAGATATTTAGACATGTATATAGATCGAAGGGTTTTGAGGGATATTGAGCAAAGACAGACAAATGAGTCTCATTTGTCTGTCTTTGCTCAATATCCCTCAAAACCCTTCGATATATATACATGTCTAAATATCTGGGACTGTCATATGAGGGAAGAGAAAGTGTCACGGCCAAAGAATGTGTCTGTGCTGCACACGTTTACGACTCTAACGATAGTCAACCTTATTTGTCAGATATGCAACTGCACAGTGAAATTCTTTTTGCATATATTACACATGCAAGGGCCACAATTATTGACCGAAGAAGGGTCTCGACCCGAAACGTCACCCACTCCTTCTCTCCGGAGATGCTGCTTGTCCCGCTGAGTTGCTCCAGCTTCTTGTGTCTATCACAATGTTTGACTCTCTGACTCCAAGCTCTGACACTTGGCATACATCCCATCAGTATCTAAATAATGAAGGGTTAAGGTTTTTAGGCAGACAATGTTTGACAATGAAGGTTGTAATTTTCTTCAATTACACATGTTATTAATTTCACTGCTGACCTGGTTCAGTCTGGGAGAAGACACCAATTAGCCATTTATTAAACAATACACTCAAAATAATTGCAATGGCTCGGAATCCAATCCAGGGGAAGGATGTAAATTAGTGCGAACTGTTGTACATCTAATGAGCTACAAAATTACATTTAAATTACATTCACGCCACACAAATAACCATCTTCGACAAGAGAGTTTAATCTCTTTTCCCCTTGACATTACAAAGCACATTGGCTGTGATGTCGGACTCACACGGCCTGAGATAAAGGGGCCACAATGCATGGGTCGGCCTTCTAAACACACAACACAGTTCACCCCCCAGTGATGAATCCAGCGAGATACTTGAGGGTCTGGAGAGGTTTGCAGGGGTCCCTATCACGGTTTATTCCAGACACCTCCCTCACAGAGGACTCTGTGATCTACGGACTGTTCCCAGGGACGCATTCAGAGACGGACATCGAGTGCTGCTGGAAGGTGATCAACTCGGTGAAAGACGCTCTTTGGTCTGCCCGAGCTTTGTTGGCCTCCCAGCGGAGCGAGCTGTCCGTCGGGGAATGTTGCCGACTGGCCCGCTGCGGACTGCAGGAGTACGTGCTGAGGGACGCACTGAAGCTTGGTGCAGCCAACGCCAAGGCTCTGTGGGGGAGGACCACAGTCTAGGGTCCTTCCACTGATGGACATGGGGAGCAGGGTGTGGTGGAGAAGGGATTTTATGCCTGTGGGCCACGGGTTACAAGGGTGTGGGGTGAAATTGTGATTTGGGTAAACATATATAGCCTCCGAGAATGTCGGATGAATTGTTTTGCACGGTTACAGTGTTGTATATATATATACTTACTTGAATAAAGTCTATTTTGAAATATTTTAAAAATGCCTCCTTCATCTGGGGGTCGACGATGGACCGGGTGTGACGGGCCACAATCCACAAGTCGGGAGACCACGGGGGGTACAAACGTGCCCAACGTCGCCCTCACCCTGATGGCCACCTTCGCGTGTGTCTGGGGGGGAGGGGAAGAGAGGGGCAGAGGAACTCTCTAAAGTTAGAGAAGTCAATGTTCCTCTGTCCCTCCCTTCCCAATTCTCCCACTGTCTTCCTGTCTCCACCTATATCTTTTCTTTGTCCCGCCCCCTCTGACATCAGTCTGAAGAAGGGTCTCGACCCGAAACGTCACCCATTCCTTCTCTCCTGAGATGCTGCCTGACCCGCTGAGTTACTCCAACTTTTTGTGATTCCTTCGATTTGTACCAGCATCTGCAGTTATTTTCCTACATAACTATTTGCACCAGGTCTTTCCAATGACAGCTATGTACGCATTGAATAAGGACCAGAGAAATAAATGGAATCAAATGAAAGATTATTTTAATTGTAAAATTTAAAATGCATCGCGGGACAGCATACTGTTTGATTTCCACAAAAAGTACAGAGATCCTGATATCCTCAGGCAGCACGCTTTCAAGTTGACATATTTGAACAACATTAAATGCGTAGCCAGCAAACGTAGCATAGAGAGTGGTTATGTATCTCCTGGTACTCATTTCATCTTGCTTCAGAGGCTCACTGTTTAGTCAGCCAGAATAGTCTGCTGTTCAGAGGGTGTCTTGCTGAAATGAGTTTCTGTTATTTACATTTATTCACTAACGTGATTAGTGGACCTCCTTTCCTGGATCTGTGTCGCTGGCAAGTAGTCTTGGCTGTGTCGGAAGGAACTGCAGATGCTGGTTCACACCGAAGATAGACACAAAATGCTCAGCGGGTCAGGCAAGCATCTCTGGAGAGAAGGAATGGGTGACACCTCCGGTCATAGAAACATAGAAACATAGGTGCAGGAGGAGGCCATTCGGCCCTTCGAGCCAGCACCACCATTCATTGTGATCATGGCTGATCATCCCCAATCAATAATCCGTGCCTGCCTTCTCCCCATATCCCTTGATTCCACTAGCCCCTAGAGCTCTATCTAACTCTCTCTTAAATCCATCCAGTGATTTGGCCTCCACTGCCCTCTGTGGCAGAGAATTCCACAAATTCACAACTCTCTGGGTGAAAAAGTTTTTTCTCACCTCAGTTTTAAATGGCCTCCCCTTTACTCTAAGACTGGGGCCCCTGGTTCTGGACTCGCCCAACATTGGGAACATTTTTTGCTGCATCTAGCTTGTCCAGTCCTTTTATGATTTTATACGTCTCTATAAGATCCCCTCTCATCCTTCTAAACTCCAGTGAATACAAGCCTAGTCTTTGCAATCTTTCTTCGGAGTGGGAGTAAGGGGAGAGGGAGGCTAGAGGTACGAAAATGTACAGAACAAATCACAGCCGGCTAGACTGTTGACACAGTGGTCTTGACTGTTGATTGTGCAAAATAGAATTAATAAATGAGAATCAATGGGAGATGCTTGCTAGCTTCTAATGCAGACAGAAAGAGTCAGGCCGTCATGTTGCAGTTTAATACTGCAGAGTGCTGTGGGTGTAGCCCAGCCCACCACACAGAGCAGATTCCGCATCATAGACGCTGCCTCGGGAAGGCAGCCCATAATCAAAGACCTTGCACATGGATAGGACAGGAATGGAGGGATATGGGCCAAACGCAGGCAGGTGGGACTCATGTAGCTGGGACATGTTGGCCGGTGTGGGCAAGTTGGGCCGAAGGGCCTGTTTTCACGCTGTATCACTCTATGACTCTATGGCTCTATGACCTTACCCATCCCATTCATTCCTTCTTCTCGCTCCCATCAATGAGAAGGTACAGCAGCTTGAAAGTGCGCACCACCAGACTCAGAAACAGCTTCTTCCATTCTGTTATCAGGCTTCTGAAAGGTTCTTACATAAGCTAGGGTACTGTCCGAATGTCCTCTACCTCATTGATGCACATAGGACCTTGTCTCTGGATCAGTAGCTGCCCTCTTATGCCCTCTCTATCTTTCCCTATTGTACCTATTGCACTTGGGTTAGGATTCATTGTATTTATGTATAGTATTATCTGATTAGATTGAACAGCATGCAGAGCAAAGCTTTTCACTGTACCTCGGTAGATGTGACAATAATAAACCTAAAGTATTTATTTCACAAAATGCTGGAGTAACTCAGCAGGACAGGCAGCATCTCAGGAGAGAGGGAATGGGTGACGTTTCGAGTTGAGACCCTTCTTCAGGGTCTGAAGAAGGGTCTCGACCCGAATTGTCACCCATTCCTTCTCTCCTGAGATGCTGCCTGACCTGCTGAGTTACTCCAGCATTTTGTGAAATAAATACCTTCGATTTGTACCAGCATCTGCAGTTATTTTCTTATAACAAACCTAAACCTAAATCTTAATGTTGGTCAGGCGGCACTTGGATTATTGCGCACTGTTCTGGTTGCCACACTATGGGAAGGACACAGAAGCCATAGAGGAAGTTCAGGAGTTTGGTAGAACATAGAACATGGAATAGTACAACACAGGAACAGGCCCTTCAGCCCACAATCTCCGTGCTGAACATCCTGAACGAATCTTTTCTGCCTGCATGCAACCCATATCCCTCCAGCCCCCTGCGTATCCATGTGCCGATCTAAAAGCCTGTTAAATGCCATTATAACGTCACCTATTCCTGTTCTCCAGAGATGCTGCCTGACCTGTTGAGTTACTCCTTCCTTTTGCGAAATGTTGGAGTAACTCAGCAGGTCAGGCAGCATCTCAGGGGACAACGAATGGGTGACGTTTCGGGTCTCAACCCGAAACGTCTCCCATTCCTTCTCTCCCGAGATGCTGCCTGACCTGCTGAGTTACTCCAGCATTTTGTGGAAATAAATACCTTCGATTTGTACCAGCATCTGCAGTTATTTTCTTACACCTTCTTTTTGCGTCTATCTTTGGTTCACAACAGCATCCGCAGTTCGTCCCTGCTTCATATCTGCTTCATTCTTGGCAGTGTTTTCCAGGCACCCACCAATATGTGTGTAAAGGAAAACACTGCCCTAGTGTGTGGGATTGTGCTCGGGCATGGGGTGATCGCTGAACGGTACGGACTCGGTGAGCCGAAGCGCCTGGTTCCACACTGTATCTCTAAATTCTAAAGCAAAGTCTAAAATCGAAATACTTCTGAGACCCAGGCTCCCTTCAGCAGGCACTGGAAAATGTCACCAACTGTGTCACGAAAATATCCTCCAGAGTCACTGGAAGGATAAGTCAAAGCCCTCTCCTAGCATCCAGGCTAAATTGGGCAGTCCATGTCATTGGCAAGCCCAGCACGACACTCCCAAAATAGACACTCTAATCTAAGCACAGTTACAGGAAGAGATTACAAGTTGGACAGAGACAAAGATTCATGGGCGCACTCCGAGTCTCTTTGAATAAATACAACGCTCCTCAGAATTCCTGGCCCGTGACTGGGGGGGGGGGGGGCTCGGTGGCGCTGCGGTAGAGTTGCTGCCTTACAGCTCCAGGGACCCGGGTTTGATCCTGACTATGGGTGCAGTCTGCACGGAGTCTGCACGTTCTCCCCGTGACCGCGTGGGTTTTCTCTGTGTGCTCCGGCTTCCTCCCACACTCCAGAGACGTGCAGGTTTGTAGGGGTTTATCGGCTTCTGTAAATTGTACAATGTCCCTAGTGTGTAGGATAGTGTTAGTGTGCGGGGTGTACGCTGGTCGGTGTGGCCTCGGTCGGCCGAAGGGCCTGTTTCCACGCTCGGTCTCTAATGTCTGAAAACCTAAAGATAGACTAGCTCCCCGGGTGGATTTGTATTTATGTAGAGATGTTCACTGCCTCAGGAGATCCAAAGCACTTTGGTACTTTCCGAAGGCTGACAATAGACAATAGACAATAGGTGCAGGAGGAGGCCATTCGGCCCTTCGAGCCAGCACCACCATTCAATGTGATCATGGCTGATCATTCTCAATCAATACCCCGTTCCTGCCTTCTCCCCATACCCCCTGACTCCGCTATCCTTAAGAGCTCTATCCAGCTCTCTCTTGAATGCATTCAGAGAATTGGCCTCCGCTGCCTTCTGAGGCAGAGAATTCCACAGATTCACAACTCTCTGACTGAAAAAGTTTTTCCTCATCTCAGTTCTAAATGGCCTACCCCTTATTCTTAAAATGACATAGCATTGCACGTTGGGAAGCCAATGTATGCATAACAAGCCACCAAAGCAACTGTGACAATGATCAAACAATCTGGTTTCGCGTTGACTTAGATTTAACGCGGGAAATAGATCCCCCGTTCACCTTCAGAATAGCCATGCATTCTTTTTTTTTCATCGATCTGAGGGCAGCACAATGGTGCAGCGGGTAGAGCCGCTGCCTCACAGCGCCAGAGACCCGGGTCCAATCCTGACCCCGGGCACCGTCTGTGTGGAGTTTGCATGTTCTCCATGTGACCGCATGGGCTTCCTCCGGCTGCTCCGGTCTCCTCCCACTTTCCAGTGACGTGCATTCTTGTAGGTCTATTGACCTCTGTAAATTGGTCCTAGTGTGTAGTGGGGAGATGCGAAAGTGGGATACCATAGAACTAGAGTGAATGGGCAATCAGTGCTTGGTGTGGGCGTGGTGGGCCGCAGGGCCTGTTTCCATGCTGTGCTGTCTATAAACCCAGATGGTGTTTCGGTTTTAATACCTCATTGAAAAGGCGGCGCTTATGACAATCTTATGAGTCTGAAGAAGGGTCTTGACCTGAAACATCACCTATTTCTTTTCTGCAGAGATGCTGCCTGACCCGCTGAGTTACTTCAGCATTTTATGTCTATCTTTGGTGTAAACCAGCATCTACAATTCCTTCCCACACTTATAACAGTGCTGGTTTGGGTGATAGGCCGAGATTTTTATGCTTAGGTTTTTGATCCAGAGTCTGTTTCATGAGTCAAAATAGTTCAGTTTAGTTTATTGTCACGTGTACCGAGGTACAGTGAAAAGCTTTTGCTGCGTGCTAACCAGCCAGCAGAAAGACAATACATGATTATAATCGAGCCATTTACAGTGTACAGATAGATACATGATAAGGGAATAACGTTCAGTGCAAGGTAAAGCCAACAAAATCTGATCAAGAGTATTCCGAAAGTTACCAATGAGGTCGATAGTAGTTCAGCACTGCTCTCTGGTTGTGGTAGGATGACTCAGTTTCCTGATAACAGCTGGGAAGAAACTGTCCCAGAATCTGGAGATGTGTGTTTTCACACTTCTATACCTTTGACGGCTTGGTGGCACAGCGGTAGAGTTGCTGCCTTACAGCACTTGCAGCGCCGGAGACCTGGGTTCGAGCCCGACTACGGGCTCTGTCTGTATGGAGTTTGTACGTTCTCCCCGTGACCTGCGTGGGTTTTATAGACATAGACAATAGACAATAGGTGCAGGAGGAGGCCATTCGGCCCTTCGAGCCAGCACCACCATTCAATGTGATCATGGCTGATCATTCTCAATCAGTACCCCGTTCCTGCCTTCTCCCCATACCCCCTGACTCCGCTATCCTTAAGAACTCTATCTAGCTCTCTCTTGAATGCATTCAGAGAATTGGCCTCCACATTCACACTCTCGGACTGAAAAAGTTTTTCCTCATCTCAGTTCTAAACGGCCTACCCCTTATTCTTAAACTGTGGCCCCTGGTTCTGGACTCCCCCAACATTGGGAACATTTTCTCTGAAACCTTCGGTTTCCTCCCGCACTCCAAAGACGTGCAGGCTAATTGGCTTGGCGTAAGTGTAAATTGTCCCTGGTGTGTGTAGGGTAGTGTTAATGTGTGGGGATCGCTGGTCGGCGCGGACTCGGTAAGCTGAGGGGCCTGTATCTCAAAACTAAACTAATAATCTTGCCTGATGGAAGAGGGGAGAAGAAGGAATGGCCGGGGTGTGACTCGTCCTTGGTTACGCTCGTCCTTGCAGGTACAAGTTTGGCGGGCGTACCCTTCCCTTACCCCAGACAGCTATCTGGTGTCAGGTCGTGAACTCAGGCAAGTATTGAACTCAGCCTCAAGGGTGATGAAAGACGGCATCTCTTGCTGGGTTTCAAGTTCTCATCCTCGTTACAAAGTCCTGCTTCTGTTTGTGCAGGTGGAGGGGAGGAACATCTCACACAGCACGCTTTCACCTGAGTGATCTTGCAAACATCGTAACACAAAGGACTGACAATCCAGTGACTACATGTAGCACACACACAGCCCTGTGACTCTCGCCGCCCGGGAATACAGAGCGGGAACGATCCGAATCCCCCCCCTATCTGAGCACGTCATCACCTCTAGACAAATGGCGTTGTTCCTGGTTTTCGATTAAGAAAACAGAACCACCTGCACTAAGTATAGGTGTTCAAATGGGGACTCGGAGTTGACCTCCTTAAACCAGTAGATAGTAACATGATGTGTCGGAAGGAACTACAGATGCTGGTTTTAACCGAAGATAAACACAAAATGCTGGAGTCACTCAGCGGGTCAGGCAGCATCTCTGGAGAGAAGGAATGGGTGACATTTTGGGTCGAGACCCTTCTTCAGACAGAAGTTGAAATACTCTGGTATTTTGTGTCTTGAATGTAACACAAGCCTAGGTGGAATCTGGGCTTTAGACAGAGCAGTGTACATTTGCAACTGTAATCGGTCTTTGTGTTTTACTCAATGATCTCTATGTTCATTCTGAGTTTAATCACTCGTTTAGGGTCCCGACCCGAAACGTCACCTATCCATGTTCTCCAGGGATGCTGTCTTTCTGTCGTTTAGTACCTGCATCAGCCACCTCCTTTGGCTACTCGTTCCATACACCCATCACCCAAGATCAAAAGCCAGAGGACATAGGTTTAAAGTGAAAGGGAAAAAATGTAATGGGAACCTGAGGGGCAACTTTTTTACACAAAAGGGTGGTGGGTATATGAAACAAGCTGTCGCAGGACGTAGTTGAGGCAGGTACTAGTACCACAACGCTTAAAAAACATTTGGACAAGTACATGGATAGGATAGGTTTGGAGGGATAGGTTTAGAGGGTCGCGGGGCTTGGTTCGGCCCGCTGCGGCCTGGAACGTGGCAACTTCAACAGCCTGACCGCGGGAGAAGACGGCAGGGGAAGAGAAAAGACATTCTAGCCTTCCATCACAGTGAGGAGGTGACTGGAGGAGACTCACTGTGATGGATGTTTCTTTTTGTTTGGTGTTGGTTTATGATTGTGTGTGTTATTGCTTATTTTTATTGCTCTTATTGTTGGACTGTGGGTAATCTTTCATTTCACTGCACATTTATGTGTATGTGACAAATAAACGACTATTGACTATTGGACTAATGCAGGTGGGACTAGTGTAGTTGGGGCCTGTTCATCGAAGTGGGCAAGTTGGGCCAAAGGGCCATTTCCATCTCTGGAGAACATGGATAAGTGACGTTTTGAGTCGGCACCCAATCCTTGTTTTCCAGAGATGCTATCTGACCTGCTGAATTACTCCAGCTCTTTGTGTCTATTTTAAACCAGCATCTGCAGTTCCTTGTCATTACACTATAACAACAGATACCTGGACATGTACATGGTTAGGGAAAGTTAGTTGTGTAACTCTATGACTTTATGACTCTAAAAGGTTACTGCTCAGATTCCTCTTAAATCTTTCCCCTTTCACCTGAACAGTTGGTGTCAGGCTCCATGTAAGGGGTTGATTTGACATAGGCCCAAAAGCGCTATGCTTTGATTCCTTGCAGGGAGCCAAGTAAAGAGATGGACAAACAGCCTGCCTGAGCTGAAGATAGCCACAAAATACTGGAGTAACTCAGCGGGTCAGACAGAATCTCTGGAGAAAAGGAATAGGTGACGTTTTGGGTTGAGACCCTTCATATCATATCATCATATCATATATCTACAGCCGGAAACAGGCCTTTTCGGCCCTCCAAGTCCGTGCCGCCCAGTGATCCCCGTACATTAACACTATCCTACACCCACTAGGGACAATTTTTACATTTGCCCAGCCAATTAACCTACATACCTGTACGTCTTTGGAGTGTGGGAGGAAACCGAAGATCTCGGAGAAAACCCACGCAGGTCACGGGGAGAACGTACAAACTCCTTACAGTGCAGCACCCGTAGTCAGGATCGAACCTGTGTCTCCGGCGCTGCATTCGCTGTAAAGCAGCAACTCTACCGCTGCGCTACCGTGCCGCCTATGTTAGCTGTGGGCTAGGTGAAAACGAGTTACAGGCAATGAGACTGAACAGGCCGATTTTGAAACTGGCACAATGACTTGGGTGGGAGAGGGACGGAGAGAGAGGGGATGCAAGGGTTACTTCAAGTTAGAGAAATTAATATTCATACCACTGTGGTGTAAGCTGCACAAACAACATATGAGGTGCTGTTCCTCCAATTTGCGTTTGGCCTCACTCTGACAATGGAGGAGGCCCAGGTCAGAAAGGTCAGTGTGGGAATGGGAGGGGGAATTGAAGTGTTTAGCAACCGAAAGATCAGGTAGGCCCAGGCGGACTGAGCGAAGGTGTTCAGCGAAACGACCTGGATTGTTGTTGACTCCCAAGCACATCGTGGGCCTAAATTCAATAGATAATAGACAATAGACAACAGGGGCAGGAGGAGGCCAACCGGTCCTTCGAGCCAGCACCGCCATGCACTGTGATCACGGCTGATCATCCACAATCATTACCCCGCCCTGACTCCGCTATCATTAAGAGCTCTATCTAACTCTCTCCTGAAAGCATCCAGGGAATTGGTCTCCACTGCCTTCTGAGGCAGAGAATTCCACAGCTTCACAACTCTCTGAGTGAAAAAGTTTTTCCTCATCTCCGTTCTAAATGGCCTACCCCTTATTCTTAAACTGTGGCCTCTGGTTTGGGACTCCCCCAACATCGGGAACATGTTTCCTGCCTCTAGCGTGTCGAATCCCTTAATAATCTTATATGTTTCAATAAGATCCCCTCTCATCCTTCTAAATTCCAGAGTGTACAAGCCCAGTCGCTCCAGTCTTTCAACGTACGACAATTCCTTCACGAAGCCAGGGCAACAAAGCCCTTGCTGCAAACTCCCACTGCAAATGCCAGCTCCATCGACACGGAAAAAAACCCCACGCCGAAGCTGCCAAGCTCCTGTCATCCTGTGCCGTGATAAATGAAAGCTCCAGACTGAGTCAACGTGACGTGTGGGACACTGTGCCAGCAAACCACATTCAGGTGGAGCCTCAAAACGCCGGAGTAACTCAGCGGGACAGGCAGCATCTCCGGAGAGAAGGAACGGGTGACGTTTCGGGACCCGTTCCTTCTCTCCAGAGATGCTGCCCGTCCCGCTGAGTTACTCCAGCATTTTGTATCTGTCTTCGGTTTAAACCAGCGTCTGCAGTTCCTTCCTGCACATTTCAGTTCGAGCCTCGTTGGACTATTCCGCTTTGTAAACAGGATTTAATTACTGTACAAACGTTATACACACAGGTGCGATGGTTTTACCTTGGGTAAACCGGATTCTATTTATTAATTAAAAAAAAAAAAAAATGCTTCCACGACCAACTTTTGTTCAGACAAGCCCTCGATGGCTGATTCATTGACACGGGAGGATAAAAGAAATTGCGGAGGGCACGCCCGGTTTTCGCTAGCGCTCCGTCACACATGACCCATCAGCAGGGCCAAGAAAGTGTCACTTTAATGTCACGGCGCTCAACACAGAATGACGTGACCAGTTTGGCTTCAAATTGCATGCATTCACCTTCACGAAGAAAGGAATGTTTTTTTTTGTTCATGACACCACTGAAATGAAAGGTGGGTTCCTGTTGGAAACCGTGAGGAGTTAGAGCTACTCAGTTGCTTGTGGACTTAGACCAGGGGTGAATGTAGCTTGGAGATTACAGCAGCACTGTATCCATGGTGCAGTTTAACACTGCGAGGAATAATCCTTGCTCGCTACCGCGTGTGACTCACGGTGCCGTGGTACCGCCTGTCACCGTGTGTGGTGGAGCTGTTCTGTAGCTTGGGTCACATCAAACAAGCAATGGGGTCATTCAGATCTCCACTCCCCCCTCTCCCATCCCCTTTCAAAGAGGTCCTACTGCAGTTGTACTTCGGCCCTTGTGAGACCGCACCTGGAGTACTGTGTGCAGTTTTGGTCTCCAAATTTGAGGAAGGATATTCTTGCTATCGAGGGCAGTGCAGCGTAGGTTTACCAGGTTAATTCCCGGAATGGCGGGACTGTCGTATGTTGAAAGACTGGAGCGACTAGGCTTGTATACGCTGGAATTTAGAAGGATGAGAGGGTATCTTATCGAAACGTATAAGATTATTAAGGGGTTGGACGCGTTAGAGGCAGGAAACATGTTCCCAATGTTGGGGGAGTCCAGAACAAGGGGCCACAGTTTAAGAATAAGTGGTAGGCCATTTAGAACGGAGATGAGGAAAAACTTTTTCAGTCAGAGAGTTGTGAATCTGTGGAATTCTCTGCCTCAGAAGGCAGTGGAGGCCAATTCTCCTGCACCAATTTTCTATGTTTCTATGTTTCTCTGCTCCCCCTGCTACGATGTGGGCTTTCTCCAGCTGCTCCAGTTTCCTATCACACCCCCAAATTAAAGGAAGTGCGAGTTTGTCAGTTAATTGGCCTCTATAAATCACCCCTAGTCAGCAGGGAGTGGATGAGAGAGTGGGATAACATAGAACTGTGGAATTCACTGCCTCAGAAGGCAGTGGAGGCCAATTCTCTGAATGCTTTCAAGAGAGAGCTAGATAGAGCTCTTAAGGATAGCAGAGTCAGGGGGTATGGGGAGAAGGCAGGAACGGGGTACTGATTGAGAATGATCAGCCATGATCACATTGAATGGTGGTGCTGGCTCGAAGGGCCGAATGGCCTACTCCTGCACCTATTGTCTATTGTCTATTGTCTATTTTCACTTCCCTCTCTCTTCCCCATTGCCACATATATATCATATACCATATATATATACAGCCGGAAACAGGCCCTTTCGGCCCACCAAGTCCGTGCCGCCCAGCGATCCCCGCACATTAACACTATCCTACACCCACTAGGGACAATTTTTACATTTACCCAGCCAATTAACCTACATACCTGTACGTCTTTGGAGTGTGGGAGGAAACCGAAGATCTCGGAGAAAACCCACGCAGGTCACGGGGAGAACGTACAAACTCCTTACAGTGCAGCACCCGTAGTCAGGATCGAACCTGAGTCTCCGGCGCTGCATTCGCTGTAAAGCAGCAACTCTACCGCTGCGCTACCGTGCTGCCCACTTTCATCTTCACCCACTTTCTCCCTCCCCCTCTCTACCCCCTCTCCTCACACCTCTCCTCCCTCTCCACTCCTAACTCTCCTTCCCCCCTGTCTTACCCTCATCTCTTCCCCTCCTCTACCCCTCCCTCCCTCTCTCTACCACCCCCCTCACCTCACCTCTCTCTCCCCCTATCTCTCCCCTATCTTACCCTTCTCTATCCCCCTCTCTGCCCCCCTTTCTTCCCCTCTCTCCCCCTTCTCCCCTCCTCTCCCCCCCCTCCTAACCTCACCGTCCCGAACCCCACGTGACCTCACCCAGCCAGCGGCCACATGCTCCCGCTCCACCAATGGCGGCCGGCTGGGCCGGGAGGCGGGTTGCTATGCAACCTCCGCTGGGCGAACACACTTGGCCCTGCTCTCCGAACACACTCCGTTAGCCTACACTGTCCCGTGGGCCGACAGTGGCCTGCGGGCCTAAGGACAAGGGTGGTCCCGTACGGCTAATACGGGACAGTTGGCAACACTCGGTGTGGGGGGGACGCTGGTGACTCTGAGAATGGACACATTCCCCTACATCTTTCACATTCTTGTAGAGCTCTTGGGGCTAGCGGAATCAAGGGATATGGGGAGAAGGCAGGCACAGGTTACTGATCGTAGATGATCAGCCATGATCACAAAGAATGGCGGTGCTGGCTCAAAGGGCCAAATGGCCTCCTCCTGAACCTGTTTTCTATATGTTTCTATATGTCTTTACGCCTCTCACTGAAGATAACATGGGAAACTTATTTCCCATGAAGAAGGGTCTCGACCCTAAAACGTCGCCCATTCCTTCTCTCCTGAGATGCTGCCTGACCTGCTGAGTTACTCCAGCATTTTGTGAATAAATACCTGGGAAACTTATTCATGACCAAGAGGCAGTCAATCAGCATTTCTTTATTTTATTTGTTCCTCTTCTGCTATTTTCTAAATCGCTGGCACTAGAGAGCATGGGAAGCGATTGGGGGTTATTTAAAAAAAATTTTTTTTTGCATCTGGTCCTGATTGAGAGAGCATTCTGTGTAGGAGTTCACAAAGCCGGCTCTCTCACCAAACCTCACAGATGTAGCCCGATGAATGGACGACGTGTGAAAAGCATCGCCGTACAAAAGTTTGAAAAGGCTCCGCTGCGTTTTGTGAAATCTCTATTCAAGTTTGTTCCTGTATTTCTTCTCCTCCCCCCCCCCCTCCCACCCCCCTCCCCCTTCCGTCCAATTCCTTTCCTCAGAATCTGTACACACAACAAAAACACACACACACAGGCTGCACCAGTTCCTCGGCCTGAATGAGATTCCCGATGGGAAAACTACTGCCCTTTTAACCCAAGGGTTAACAAGGCCTGGTTTTTCTTCCTCCTCTCTCGAAGCCGGGGAAACGTTTTTTTACGGAGAGGTGAGTCAGCCACTTCACCCTGTGCGAACACACAGGGGGACCGTGAGATTAGGGTTGCCAACTTCCTCGCTCCCAAATAAGGGACAGTAAGGGACAAAGGGGCGACGTCGCCCTTTTGTCCCTTGTTTGGGAGCGGGGAAGTTGGCAACCGTACTAATACGGGACAAGGGCGCCTCCCTAGTTGCGGGACAAACTAATTTAGCCCGAAATACGGGATCGTCCCGGCTGACACGGGACAGTTGGATCCGCCAGAGTCTTCAAATAGGAGGAGAGGGGGAGGAGGAAAGGGAAAGGAAGCCACAGGGCAGACTCCTGGGCCTCGAGGTGCCTGCTGCCGGAATGCTAATCTTCCAGCAGCTATCAATAATAGATGGCGCTGACACGAGCAAGAGGAAATGAGCACTCCCTGAGGATGACGAGGGGTGAATATTCCCCAAGCCCTGCTTCAAAGCATCGACTGGCGTTTTGTCAGGTCCGCACACCTGCCCAATTAGCTCCCAGCCAAGACCTGAGACGGGAAAAACAAGCTTGCATCGGCAGAGTCACCAATCCTTGGGAAACAAGGGTGCTGCTGTGCATTTACAAAGAGCCTGTCTTTTTCTGAGCTTAGAGATACAGCACGGAAACAGGCCCTTCCGCGCCGACCGGCGATCCCCGGCACATTAACACTACCTGACGCGCAACAGGGACAATTTGACATGTTTTTTTAACCGAGGCAATTTACCTGCAGTGCTGTACGAAAGAAAACTGCAGATGCTGGTTTAAATCGAAGGTAAACACAAGATGCTGGAGTAACTCAGCGGGTCAGTCAGCATCTCCGGAGAGAAGGAATGGGTGACGTTTCGGTTCAGTCTGAAGAAGGGTCTCGACCCGAAACGTCACCCATTCCTTCTCTCCAGAAATGCTGCCTGAGCCGCTGAGTTACTCCAGCATCTTGTGTCTACCTTACCTACAATGCTGTACGTCTTTGGAGTGTGGGAGGAAACAAAAGATCTCGGGGAAAACCCACGCAGGTCGCAGGGAGAACACACAAACTCCGTACAGACAGCACCCGTGGTTAGGATCGAACCTGTGTCTCTGGTGCTTTAAGACAGCAACTCTACCACTGCACCACCACCAGTGCTTCAAGATGAGGATGAGGGGCGATCTTATAGAGGTGTATAAAATCACGAGAGGAATTAATCGGGTAGACGCCCCGAGACTCTTGCCCAGAGTAGGGGAATCAAGAACCAGAGGGCATAAGTTAAGGGGGAAAGATTTAATAGGAATTTGAGGGGTGACTTTTACGCATACAGTCTTGCTGCAGAAAGCACTCTACAGACAATGGAGACAAGGGTAGGAGGAGGTTATTTAGCACGTGCTGTATTATCTCTAAGGTTGATGATCATGCCTGAGATTATCTCTGCTCTATAAGGCGCTGGTCAGGCCGCATTTGGAGCATTGTGAGTAATTGTGGGCACCATATCTGAAGAACAACATGCTGGCTCTGAAGAGGGTCCAGAGTAGGGTTGCCAACTGTCCCGTATAAGCCGGGACATCCTGTATTTTGGGCTGAATTGGTTTGTCCCGTACGGGACCGCCCTTGTCCCGTATTAGGCCCAGGGGCCGCTGTAGGCCCGGACGCTGTAAGTCCAGAACGCTGAAGGTGCGGACAGTGCAGGTGCGGACAGTGTAGGTCCCGAGGCCCGGGCGCCGCCTAACGGAGGTTGCGTAGCAACCCGCCTCCCGGACTGGGTGGCCGCCATTGGTGGAGCGGGAGCACATGGCCGCTGGCTGGGTGAGGTCACATAGGGCGCGGGACAGTGACGTCACCTTGTCCCGTATTTGGGAGTGAGATAGTTGGCACCCCCAGTCCAGAGGAGGTTTACAAGAATGATCCCAGGAATGAGTGGGTTAACATATGATGAGCGTTTGACAGCACTGGGCCTGTACTCACTGGAGTTTAGAAGAATGAGGGGGGACCTCATTGAAACGTACAGAATAGTGAGCGGCCTGGATAGAGTGGATGTGGAGAGGATGTTTCCACTAGTGGGAGAGTCCAGGACTAGAGGGCACAGCCTCAGAATTAAAGGACGTTCCATTAGGAAGGAGATGAGGATGAATTTCTTTAGTCAGAGGGTGGTGAATCTGTGGAATTCTTGGCCACAGAAGGCTGTGGAGGCCGTCAATGGATATTTTTCAGGCAGAGATGGATAGATTCTTGATTAGTACGGGTGTCAGAGTTTATGGGGAGAAGGCAGGAGAACGGGTTAGGAGGGCGAGATAGATCAGCCATGATTGAATGGTGGACTTCATGGGCTGGATCGGCCTAATTCTGCTCCTATCACTTATGAACTTATGACCTTATGCTCTAAATGGATTTGCCTTTTCTTTATATTCCTTCATAACTTTGAAGAGCAAAAAGCTACCAGTCTCAGAATTAAATTTGGTAAAATCACGGCTTCTGTCTTCATTATCTGAGGAAATCTTTCCTGCAAAGATTGGTTCCAAATTTCAGATTAACTTCCCCATGCTTGACTCCCCAGCCAGAAGAATTAATTTAATATTCCATCAGTCACTCGTAAAGACACTGTGAACGTGATCAAATTATGTGTATGAAGGAACTGCAGGTGCTGGATTAAACTGAAGATGGACACAAAAAGCTGGAGTATCAAAAAGCCAGCGGGACAGGCTGAAGACGGGTCTCGACCCGAAATGTCGCCCATTCCTTCTCTCCAGAGATGCTGCCTGTCCCACTGAGTTACTCCAGCTTTTTGTGCCTATCATTGATCGAATCATGCTGAATGTTCTTAATTCCAGCAAATACAGATCCTGATTGTGTAATTCTTGGCAATTTAGCACTTGGAGACCATCAAGTCATATCATATCATATATATACAGCCGGAAACAGGCCTTTTCAGCCCTCCAAGTCCGTGCCGCCCAGCGATCCCCGTACATTAACACTATCCTACACCCACTTGGGACAATTTTTACATTTACCCAGCCAATTAACCTACATACCTGTACGTCTTTGGAGTGTGGGAGGAAACCGAAGATCTCGGAGAAAACCCACGCAGGTCACGGGGAGAACGTACAAACTCCTTACAGTGCAGCACCTGTAGTCAGGATCGAACCTGAGTCTCCGGCGCTGCATTCGCTGTAAAGCAGCAACTCTACCGCTGCGCTACCGTGCCGCCCTTGAGTCATTGAGTTATGGAGTCATAGAGTATGTCTGTGTGCGTGAATGCGTGTGTGCATGCGTGTGTGCGCGCATATGTATGTGTGCGTGCGCGTTTGTGCGTGTGTGCGCATATGTCTGTGCGCGTGCGTGCGTGTGAGCATGCGCGCGTGTGTGTGCGCGCATATGTATGTGTGCGTGCGTGTGTGCATGCGTGTGTGCGCGCATATGTATGTGTGCATGCGCGTTTGTGCGTGTGTGCGCATATGTCTGTGCACGTGCGTGCGTGTGAGCATGCGCGCGTGTGTGTGCGCGCATATGTATGTGTGCGTGCGTGTTTGTGCGTGTGTGCGCATATGTCTGTGCGCGTGCGTGTGTTTGAGCATGCGCTCGTGTGTATGCGCGCATATGTATGTGTGCGTGCGCGTTTGCGCCTATGTCTGTGTGCGTGCATGCGTGTGTGCGTGTGTGCGTGTGTTTATGCCTGTCTGCCTGCCTTTGTGTGTGTCTGCCTCTGTAGGTATCTGCCGGCGTGTCTTGGTGTGTGCATGCTTGCCCGTGCCAGTGTGCACCAGTGCGTGTGAGTGAGTGTGAGTGTGTATATGCACACATATGTGCACACACGGTGGTAGCTTGCTGCAGCAGCCTTATGGTGGTCCTTGTGAAAAGATTCAGTCCGCACACCATGCCTCGGGTAACGAAAGAAACTCTAGAAAGGAAGCTTGAAAATCAAGCTGAAATGAGAGTTAAAAAGCAGGCTCAGGGGACGGGTTCTGAGAGCAAGGTTTCGGCGTGCAGCTGGACCACGTCCTCGATATAAATTCTTCATCAGGATGCAGGAGGTGAAACACCTCTCTCCTGAGGTTGTGCTTTCATCTTGCTGCCCCTCATTACAGCGGCACACTGGTCAGGAGATGGCTTGCATTGCGTGCAATTAGACGGTAGAGTGTTTGGAGAGCGGGGATGATTCTGGTCCCAGCAAGAGCCTGACAAGGGTGGGGGGCAGGAGAAGTCATTATTCCCGAGGCAAAAAGCCGCAGGAACGAGTTATTTGGAGGATAGACACAAAATGAAATGGTAACTCAAATTTCACTGAACCTTACCTAATTGGTACGTGACAATTAAATTGAATCTTGGATCTTGAATCTGTTGCAAATGCTGGAGTAACTCAGCGGGACAGGCAGCATCTCCGGAGAGAAGGAACGGGCGATGTTATGGGTCGAGTTCAGATTTAGTAGAGCAGAAGAGTGTTTGAATCCACAAACCTATCCATCAGTTACGGAGAGATGCCATCCAAACACCAGGTCTATGAAACCCCCCTCCTTCTGCCACGATGGCATTTTAACCTGACATCAGTCTGAAGAAGGGTCTCAGCAGGTCAGGCAGCATCTCAGGAGAGAAGGAATGGGTGACGTTTCGGGTCGGGACCCTTCTTCAGACTGATGTCAGGGGGGCGGGACAAAGGAAGGATATAGGTGGAGACAGGAAGATAGAGGGAGAACTGGGAAGGGGAGGGGAGGAGAGAGACAAAGGAACTATCTAAAGTTGGAAAATTCAATGTTCATTCCGTTGGGCTGCAAGCTGCCCAGGCGAAATATGAGGTGCTGTTCCTCCAATTTCCGGTGGGCCTCACTATGGCACTGGAGGAGGCCCATGACAGAAAGGTCAGGCAGAGAGTGGGAGGGGGAGTTGAAGTGCTCGGCCACCGGGATATCAGGTTGGTTAAGGCGGACTGAGCGAAGGTGTTGGGCGAAACGATCGCCGAGCCTGCGTTTGGTTTTGCCGATTCCTAGATTCTTATACTCAATACCCTGATCACTGAAGGCAAGCATATCATATGGCTTGGATAGACACAACATGCTGGAGTAACTCAGCGGGACAGCTCCACCATTTTCAGTTTCATTTTCACAGCTTGTATTGGACGTTTTCAGCCAGTTTGTGTATCAACTTTTTATGGATCGCTTAATGTTAATGGCCTGTCCCAGTTACGCGATTTTCAAGGCGACTGCCGGCGACTGTCAAAGTCGTAGCAGATCGCCGACATTTTCTTTTACCGTACGACAATGACCACGACAATGACCACGACAATGACCACGACAATGACCACGACAATGACCACGACAATGACCACGACAATGACCACGACAATGACCACGACAATGACCACGACAATGACCACGACAATGACCACGACAATGACCACGACAATGCCGAGTCAGGTCGATACAAGTTACTTTTTTTGTGAAACTAGCACCTGGCTAAGAGAGTACACCGTCTTCGGAAACATCGCAAAATTCCCACGCTTACCTGACCGTCAAACTGTCGCCTCCAATCTACCTGTCAAATGTCCTGACGGTAAATAAATTGGTTAAACAAAACTATCTTCTGGTATCTTCAAATGCCTTTTCTTAATTTAACATTACGTGCTTCTAAATGCATCTGCGACAACCTAGCAAACCTGGGGACAGCGTGCGACAGACAGCGCCCGCAATAAGCTACGATACCTGGCCACAAGCCAGCTGTCGCCCAGAAATTTCTATCTGGAAATTTTTTCCGCGACGTGCCGAGATCCGCTACGATTCATTGAAGACTCCTCACGATCATGCCCGCGACACCCCGGCAAACGTTCAGCGACAGCCTAGTCACCGGCAGTCGCCTTAAAATCGCCTAAGTGGGACAGGCCCTTTAGTGTTCCACAATTCCAATGTCTCTTGGTTTTCATGTCGGTCGGTCCCCTGCTGAGCAAAACCTTTGCCATTGTGAATTGTGTTGGCAATCAATAGCCATCACTATTCATCGGGATGGAAAACCGAAGGGGTTTAATGCCTGCTCCAAGCGTTCTTCAATTCCACTGTGTCTGTTCCAATTCCAATTCCAATTCCAAAGTATCTGTGTAAATATTGGCTGGGGTTTTCAGGGCTTTCCGGCCCACTGTTTAGATATCCTAGAAAGTTTAGGAATGGCTACCCAACCATGCAGACACCTTTTTTCCTGTATCATGCGCTCAGCCCTCAATGTTTGTTCATGAGCGTGGGTGGGACTGGCAAGGATGACTCTTATTGACCATCTCGGTTCTCGAGACCTTTCCGTCCCAGACCTCCTCCGTTGCAAGGGTGAGGCCACACATGCAAACTGGAGGAATAAAACCGCAGATGCTGGTTTAAATCGAAGGTCGACACAAAATGCTGGAGTAACTCAGCGGGACAGGCAGCATCTCGGGAGAGAAGGAATGGTTGACGTTTCGGGTCGAGACCCTTCTTCAGACTGATGAAGGCATTTTACGTTCCTCTAGGGTAGCTTACAGACAACCCAACGTTGAATTTTCCAATTTCAAGTAATACTCCCAGTTATCCTTCTCTTTCTTGTTCCCCCCCTCTCTTCCCCGTCAAATCAACATCCCATTTATCTCACTGTCTCCCAGTAACTCCCTGCTCCTCACCCCTCCTTAACACACATCTCCCATCCCTGACTCCCTTATTTTCCTTTTATCCCCCCTCTTTCCATTTCCCCCGACCCCTTCCACCTATATCCCTCTTCACATTTCACTCCTCCTCTTCTCATCTGATGCCATTTTGTCTCCTCTTCACATCTAGCCTTTATCACTTACTCCGTGCAGACAGGAGTCGGGATCAAACCGGGAGTCTGGCGCTGTAAGGCAGCAGCTCTACCCCTGCGCCACCGTGCCACAAAAGGGTCCTTATTCCAAAGGGTCAGGATCCTTCTTCAGAAGATCCTTATCTGTGCCAACCAGAGATGCTGCCTGACCCACTGAGTTACTTCAGCACTTTGTGTTCTGTGCGAGATCCCAGCGTCTGCTGTTCCTTGCGTCTTCGGTTTTATTAAAGCAGTCGACTCAAGTTCCTTTGCTGCCAACGTCAGTACTGGATGTTTTGGCGGGAAGGAACTGCAGGGGCTGGTTTACACCGAAGATAGGCACAAAGTGCTGGAGTAACTCAGCGGGACAGGCAGCATCTCCGGATCGATGGAACGGGATGACGTTTTGTGGGTGTGGGGTGGGGTGACGCTTCTTTAGACTGAGTATCAAGAGAGAGGGAAAACGAGAGATAAAGAAGATTTAGGTGTGAAAACGAGAGAGCGAAGGGGATGCTGCCTGGTGGATTTCTCCCGTCAAATTACTGCCATGGAAGTGGGTAGTATTTCTGATTGATTGAACTCCGTGAAGGTCAAGCTGTGAGCCGGCGGATGACACCGAGATGATGAGAGGTTTCGATGGCGCAGAGGGAGGGTATCTGTCCCCTCTGGCCAGCGGATCAATCATTGCGAGCCAAGGTTAAGGAAGAAATTAATAAGAGATGCAGAGGAGAATCGTGGGGATTATTTTCACCCAGGGCTGTCAGCATTTAGATTTCTCAAAGGTGGTTATTCCATCAATAACCAGCATTAAGGTCATAGAACGACAGAGCTGTGCAGGTCAGAACAGGCCCTTCAGCCCACCAAGTCCATGCCGAACTTTTTGTCCACGCCTACCGATTTTAAAAGGAGGTTGCATAAAATGTAGGAGGGGGAGGGGGTGTGGGGGGAGGGGGGGTGCGGGGGGTGCGAGGGGGGATATTGGTGACTCACGCTGCCTCGGCAAGGCCAGCAGCATAATCAAGGACGAGTCGCACCCCGGCCACTCCCTCTTCTCCCCTCTCCCATCCGGCAAAAGGTACAGAAGTGTGAAAACGCACACCTCCAGATTCAGGGACAGTTTCTTCCAAAGATGCTAGAGGAGCCAGATGGACCACTCCTTCAAAATCGCCAATACTGAACCGTAGTACGCAAAGGAGCGTAACGTCCGCCATTTTAGTGGGCAAAACCCACCGTTCGCTCTGCCTCTCAGCGGGATCGGCAGCGTCTCTGGAGAGAAGGAATGGGTGTCGTTTCATAGAAACAGAAAACATAGAAAATAGGTGCAGGAGTAGGCCATTCGGCCCTTCGAGCCTGCACCACCATTCAATATGATCATGGCTGATCATCCAACTCAGTATCCCGTACCTGCCTTCTCTCCATACCCCCTGATCCCTTTAGCCACAAGGGCCACATCTAACTCCCTCTTAAATATAGCCAATGAACTGGCCTCAACTACCTGTGGCAGAGAATTCCACAGACTCACCACTCTCTGTGTGAAAAAAAACGTTCTCGTCTCGGTCCTAAAAGACTTCCTCCTTATCCTTAAACTGTGACCCCTTGTTCTGGACTTCCCCAACATCGGGAACAATCTTCCTGCATCTAGCCTGTCCAACCCCTTAAGAATTTTGTAAGTTTTTATAAGATCCCCCCTCAATCTTCTAAATTCCAGCGAGTACAAGCCGAGTCTATCCAGTCTTTCTTCATATGAAAGTCCTGCCATCCCAGGAATCAATCTGGTGAACCTTCTCTGTACTCCCTCTATGGCAAGATAGACTTTCCTCAGATTAGGAGACCAAATCTTTCTGTTTCGGTTCGAGACCCTTCCTTAGACTGATTTACGTGCCCTTTTGGGATTCTACCAGACTGGTGAAGCATCTTGAGGATTCACAGCCGCAGGGAGAGGAAGTTGGCGCACTCTGCGTACGAAAGGCAGATGCGAGCGTCAGAGGAAGATGCAACTAAAAATGGTTCGGGGAACCTTGGCCAGCCCAGGCCGTGAGGAAACCACACAAGAGGTCAATATCTTCACTCGGTCCATAGATCTTTGAGTCTTCCAAGCCTCTGGAAATGGGAGAAGGCTTTGCTTCCTGAGTGTCTGCCACATACCTAGTCTGCTCTTGGAAAGAAATCCTGCACATGTTCTCCCTCTTGGCCGTTTATGGCTGTGCCCATCACAAGGGGAACATTCGGGAAGCTCGCCAAATGAAACAACGATGATTGGATTCATCTGGAGTCTGTCTAAATTAATAATATTCCCCGTGATCTTTTACAGTAAAACCACGGCTGAAAACTATTTGTAAAGTTAGTTCCATTTTTGATCCCGTGCCTAGATTTCCATTATATCAACACGATCTAGCTTCAATGAGCACATCAGTGGGGAGGCAGGCCCCGAAGCAGAAGGGTCCATGTCGCGGGGCTGGAAACGGGAAGTGTCCTGAGCTAATTCTGCTACCACCATCGTCTACTGTACAAGTGATGGCTCCCACTGATTGTCGTGGGAAGCTTCAGGCCAGACGATGACAGTGATGTCACATTTGAAACATGGATGACGGACACGGAGGAATAAGAAGTGAGGCGGCACGGTGGCGTAGAGGTAGAGTTGCTGCCCGACAGCGCCCGGAGACTCAGGTTCGATCCTGACTATGGGTGCTGGCTGTACCGAGTTTATACTTTCTCCCTGCGACCGACTGGGTTTTCTCCGGATGTTCTGGCTTCCTCCCACACTCCAAAGAGGTGCAGGTTTGCAGGGAATTGGCTTCTGTAAATTGTAAATTGTCCCTAGTGCGTAGGATAGTGCTAGTGATAGTACAGGGCCGGCGTGGACTCAGTGGCCTGAAGAACCTGTTCCCACTCTGTATCTCAAACTAAACTAAACTAAATTGACCACTAGATTGGTGGGCCGAAAAGGCCTGTTTCCGGCTGTATATATATGATGATATGATGATGATGAAGACTGTCGACCTGAAAGATCACCCGTTCCTTTTCTCCGGGGAAGCTGCCTGACCCGTTGAGTTACTCCAGCATTTTGTGTCCATTTTGTAAACCAGCATCTGCAGTTCCTTCTTACACATGAGTTAACCTACAAACTCACACGTCTTTGGGGGTGTGGGGGGAAAACAGGAGCATGCGGAGGAAAGCCACACAGTCACAGTGAGGTCGGGATTGAACCTGGGTCTTTGACTCTGTGAGGCAGTCACTCCAGCAACAATGCCACTGTGCTGCCACACAACTATCAAATACTTCCACAAATATATACCAACCTGGAAACAGGTCTGTATTGCTCTAATTATTTGGTATAAAGCCCAAGATGTCATCCATCCACGTCTTCCAGAGATGCTCTCTGACATGTTGAGTTACTCCAGTACCTTGTCTATTTGAGTCTGTAAACTCTCAATACCGGTGTCGAGTCATATAACATAGAAACAGGACATTTTGCCCAAATTGCCCATGTCGACCGCGATGCCTCATCTAAGCAAGTCCCATCTGCTTGGATTTGGACCAGAACCCTTGAAACCTTTTTCATTTTTCGAGGACGTTGGCAGGACTTGAGGGTCTGAGCAACAGGGAGAGGTTGAACAGGCTGGGACTCCATTCCTTGGAGCGCAGGAGGATGAGGGGCAGTATGTAGAGGTACACAAAATCATAGAGGAATAGATCGGGTGGACGCACAGAGTCTCTTGGCCAGAGTAGGGGAATCACGAACCTGAGGACACAGGGTTAAGGTGAAGGGGGAAAGATTTTATGTGAATCTGAGGGGTAGCTTTTTCATGCAAAGGGTGGTGGGTGAGGTCGTTGAGGCAGGGACCATGTTTTAGAAGCAATTAGACAGGTACATGATGGATAGGGCAGGTTTAGAGAGTAATGGGCCAAATGGGGCGTGGCTGTGTTCTGCAGCTGTGGCTCACCGGCAGTCTCTCTGTCTTTTTTTTTTGTTTTTGTCTTTTGTTATCGTTTAAATGTACGTTTTGATTTATTTTTAGCTCTGTATATGTGGGGGGGGGGGGTGGGGGGGGGGGGGGGGGGGGTTGGGGGAAACCTTTTTTTCCTAATCTCCTCCTCAACGGAGATGCGACCTTTACCGTGTCGTATCTCCGTTCGCGCTACGGCCTAACATCGTGGAGTCGGCGGCCTCCAGCTGGGATCGACCTTGAAGACTCCGGTCGCAGGGCCTGGACTTACCATCTCGGAGGCTTCGGCCGTGGGCCCTGCAGACCGCAACATCGGGAGTTTGCAGGTCCCTGGCTGGCGACAGGCTTTCGGGAGCTCCAGCCGTAGCAGCTTCGACCGCCCCGGAGCCCGAGGTTTGATCGACCCGCTCGCAGGCCCCTCATCGCCCTGCGTGGCCTGGCCGCGGCACTTTCCATCGCCCGGTGGGGGCTCAGGACCTTCATCGGCCTGCTCGGCTCGGCCCTGGGACTTTCCATCGCCCGGTGGGGGCTTCAAAAGTCGGGAGCCTCGATCGCCTCGTGGCACCACGGGAGAAGGATGAGGAGGAGATAAGACTTTTCTTTGCCTTCCATCACAGTGAGGGTGTGCCTGGAGCAATCACTGTGATGGTTGTTTGTGTTAAAATTGTAATTGCGTGTCTTGTGTTCTTTATTGTCTACTGCCGGACCCTGACGTGAGAGGACGCTGGCGCTATTTGTTCGCCGCTTCTCCGTCAGGACAGTTCGTCTATTTGTTTTTATGTCATGACTGTTTTTGTAAAGCGTCTTTGAGCACTTGGAAAATCGCTATAAAAAATAAATGTTTATTATTATTATTATTATTATCTATCTATCTATCTAATCTTACTAAAACTCTGACTTGTATGTATATCTGTAACAGTGATTTCGGCTGATTTCTGCAAAACGGTGAGGCGTAGCGCCACAATTTTTGCACCGCCTTAATCACACCGCTGGACGCTTGCCGAAAATGATATTGTTATTTAATTCGGTCGTATATTTTTTAAGTTACAGAGGTTTAAAAGTCTTTTTTCAAATCTCTCATTTTTTCGGCTGAATTTCGGCAAAAACGGTGAACCGTAGCGCCACGATGTTTGCACCGCCTTAATCACCACGCTGAACGCTGCTGGAAAATGATATTTTTATTTGATTCGGTCGTATATTTTTTAAGTTACAGAGGTTTTAGTTTTTTTTAAAAAATTCCAGCCGTCTTTTCCATGGCCTTCAGCGTGTGACGTCACAATGCACCCCCCTCCTACTGATTTATTGAAGGCTTTCAGCGTGGCGCTGCTGTGCGTCTGTGCCCCTCTCTCCCCTTGCTTCTCTCCTCTCTCCCACACCCGGGAGATCCTCTCCCCGCTATCCCCCCCCCCCCGGATCTTTCACTGACGCTCTCTCCCCCCCCCCCCGGACCTTTCACTAATGCGCTCCCCCCTCCCCCCCCGACCTTTCACTGATGCGCTCCCCCCCCCCCGCTATCCCCCCCCCCCCCCGGCCCTTTGAATGATGCGATCTCCTGCACCCCCCCCCCCCCCGGACTTTTCACTGATCCGATCACCCCCCCCCCCCCACCGGGCCTTTAACTGATGCTAAGAGTGTGTCTGGGGGAGAGAAGATGGGGGGGGGGTCTGAGAATGGGGAATGGGACAACAGGGGTAGTGCGGAGGGGAATTGGTGGTGGGGGAAAGAGGGGTACTGGGAAAAGGGGAGGTCCATATCCCTCCCCTCTCCCCCATCCCTCCCTCCTCCCCTCCCCCTCCCCCTCCCCCCTCACTCTCTCCCCCCTCCACAAATACCGCCCCATCTCTCATCACCCTCCCCCCCTCCATCCTCAACACCTCCCTCCTTCCACCACTCCCTCCCCGCCCAAGGGGAGGGTGTGGGGAGAGTAAGAGTGGGGCTGGGGGAGGAGAAAATGGGAGGTGTGGGGACGGGCCCAACGGGCCCGCTTTGAACGGGCACACTTGTTCTAGTATACTACTAAAACTCAGATCTTGTATGGTAATATATATGTATGTATATTTGATTTCGCTGAATTCTCCAAAACGGTAAACCGTAGCGCCAAGCTTTTTGCGCAGCCTTAATCACCAAGGGGACATCTGCTGGAAAATGATGTTTGTTTTTAATTCGGACGCATATTTGTTAAGTTACAGAGGTTTTAAAGCGCTGCCCCCCCTCCCCCCACCCCCATGAATTATTGATGGTCCTATAGGGGGCGCTGCGGTGCGGATTTAGTCTTCAGCTTGTGACGTCACAATGCTTGTGTGAGATGGTTGCTACATTGTTGCAATAAGCAGCTGATTGTTTTTTAAAGTGTGTTTTTTATTGCAAGTCACTTAACATACACAGATCAGCATGGGGCCCCTATGCTCGTGGGGCCCCGGGGCAAGTGAGAGTGTGTCTGGGGGGGAGAGAGAATGGGGGGGGGGGTCTGAGAATGGGGACTGGGGAGGGGGACAACAGGGGTCGTTGCGGAGGGGGCTTGGTGGTGGGGGAAAGAGGGGTACTGGGAAAAGGGGAGGTCCCACTTCCCCCCTCAACCCCTTCCTCCCCCCTCCTTCCCACCTCCATCCCCACTCCCTCCCCCCCTCCCTCCCCCCTCAATCCCAACCTCCATCACCACTCAGCCCCTAACTCCCCCCCTCCCTCCTTCCCTCCATCCCACCCTCCCCCACTCCCTCCCCCCTCCCTCCACCCTTCCATCCCTCTCCCCCTCCCCCCTCCTTCCACCCTCCCTCCCCCCCTCCCGGTTACAATGGAAACCCAACGGGGACGGGCCCAACGGGGAAAGAGGGGTACTGGGAAAAGGGGAGATCCCCCTCCCTCCCCTACCCCCTCCCCCCTTCCCTCCCCCCTTCCCCCCTCCCCTCCCCCCCTCCCTCCCCCTCCCCTCCTCCCTCCACACCTCCCTCCACGCCTCCCTCCTCCCTCCCTCCCCCCCTCCCGGTTACAATGGAAACCCTACGAGGACGGGCCCCCTCCCTCCCCACCCCATCCCTCCCCTCTCCTTCTCCCCCTCCCCTCCCCCTCCCTCCCCCTCCCCTCCTCCCTCCACAACTTCCTCCTCCCTCCCTCCCCTTCCCTCCCTCCCCTCCTCCCGGTTACAATGGAAACCCTACGAGGACGGGCCCAACGGGGAAAGAGGGGTACTGGGAAAAGGGGAGGTCCCCCTCCTCCCCCTTCCCTCCCCCCTTCCCTCCCCCTCCCTCCCCCTCCCCCCTACCCCCCTCCCTCCCCTCTCCATACCCATCCCCTCGCCTCCCCCCTCCCTCCCCCTCCCTTCCTCCCTCCACACCTCCCTCCTCCCTCCCTCCCCTTCCCTCCCTCCCGTCCTCCCGGTTACAATGGAAACCCTACAAGGACGGGCCCAACGGGGAAAGAGGGGAACTGGGAAAAGGGGAGGTTCCCCTCCCTCCCCCCT
Source organism: Rhinoraja longicauda (assembly GCF_053455715.1). NCBI lineage: Eukaryota > Metazoa > Chordata > Chondrichthyes > Rajiformes > Arhynchobatidae > Rhinoraja > Rhinoraja longicauda. The sequence goes on from NC_135985.1 coordinate 21,892,375, forward strand.
ACCCCTCCCCTCCCTCCCTCTCCCCCCCTACCCCTCTCCCTCCCCCCTCCCCCTCCCTCCCTCTCCCCTCCTCCCTCCACAACTTCCTCCTCCCTCCCCTTCCCTCCCTCCCCTCCTCCCGGTTACAATGGAAACCCTACGAGGACGGGCCCAACGGGGAAAGAGGGGAACTGGGAAAAGGGGAGGTTCCCCTCCCTCCCCCCTCCCCCTCCCCTCCCTCCCTCTCCCCCCCTACCCCTCTCCCTCCCCCCTCCCCCCCTCCCTCCCCCTCCCCTCATCCCTCCACACCTCCCACCTCCCTCCCTCCTCCCTCCCTCCCCTCCCTCCCGTCCTCCCGGTTACAATGGAAACCCTACGAGGACGGGCCCAACGGGGAAAGGGGGGAACTGGGAAAAGGGGAGGTTCCCCTCCCTCCCCCCTCCCCCCTCCCCCTCCCCTCCCTCCCTCTCCCCCCCTACCCCTCTCCCTCCCCCCTTCCCCCCTCCCCTCCCCCCCCTCCCTCCCCCTCCCCTCATCCCTCCACACCTCCCTCCTCCCTCCCTCCTCCCTCCCTCCCCCTTCCCTCCCTCCCCTCCTCCCGGTTACAATGGAAACCCTATGAGGACGGGCCCAATGGGGAAAGAGGGGTACTGGGAAAAGGGGAGGTCCCCCTCCCTCCCTTCCCCCCTCCCCTCCCCCCTCCCTCCCCCCCTACCCACCTCCCTCTCCCTCCCCCCTCCCCTCCCCTCCCCCCTCCCTCCCCCACACCCCCTCCCTCTACCCCCTCCCTCCCCCCTCCCCCCCTTCCCCCCTCCCCCTCCCCTCCTCCCTCCCTCCCCCTTCCCTCCCCCCACTCCCCTCCCGGTTACAATGGAAACCCTACGAGGACGGGCCCAACGGGCACACTTGTGCTAGTATATTATAAATGCAGGCAAGTGGGACTAGTGTCGATGGGACATGTTGGTCAGTGTGGGCAAGTTGGGTCGAAGGGCCTGTTTCAATGCTGTATGACTCTATGACTCTGTCCATATACCTGCCCAGTCTTTTAAACTACCTGCCTAAACTGCCTGTACCATCTATTCACAAAATGCTGGAGTAACTCAGCAGGTCAGGCAGCATCTCGGGAGAGAAGGAATGGGTGACGTTTCGGGTCGAGACCCTTCTTCAGTCTGAAGAAGGGTCTCGACCCGAAACGTCACCCATTCCTTCTCTCCCGAGATGCTGCCTGACCTGCTGAGTTACTCCAGCATTTTGTGAATAAATCGATTTGTACCAGCATCTGTAGTTATTTTCTTATACTGCCTGAACCATCTCTTCTGGTAGTTTCATTCCATATACCCCACCACCAGTTCTGTTCAACATTCCCAAGGCAAGCATGACAAAGGTCCATCTTGGTATCCATGCAACCCCAGTGTGAACATTGAGTGTTGTTTCCTCCAATGTCGTCCCCATCAGAACGATAAGTCGTTCCATTTCTTTTTCGCTCTGATTTTAAACAAATAGAGAATTCACAGATAAACCAAGTTAAATAAACGTCTACTTACATCGATCTTTGCTGCATCAACAATCTGCTTGATAATGTTATATTTACAAGGGAATGGTGTGGGGCTTTTCAAAAACTGACAAATGAACTTTATATCATTTGCCATAAAAATGTCGAAGGATGAATATAATTTACAGTGTTTGTGTTAAGCTTACTGAGAATACTATATTAGGTGCTCAGGCATTAATCCAACCATTAAACATCCCCTAATGTTTTATAAACACCCAGGACGATGTTTAGACCATGGCTGCTTCTTCTCACACAGGTCCACAGTTTGGGGCCTGTGGTTAGTCAGCAGTCCTGGCAACACAGGACAAAAACAGCAGTGTGCTGGATGGAATGAGGGGAAGCTGGAAGATATCAGTCGATGCTGTCTCTACATAGAAACATAGCAACATAGAAAATAGGTGCAGGAGTAGGCCACTCGGCCCCTTGAGCCGGCACCGCCATTCAATATGATCACGGCTGATCATCCAAAATCAGTACCCCGTTCCTGCCTTCTCCCCATATCCCTTGATTCCGCTAGCCCAAAGAGATAAATCTAACTCTCTCTTGAAAACATCCAGTGGATTGGCCTCCACTGCCTTCTGCGGCAGAGAATTCCACAGATTCACAACTCTCTGGGTGAAAAAAAACATTTTTCCTCATCTCAGTCCTAAATGGCCTACCCCTTATTCTTAAACTGCGACCCCTGGTTCTGGACTTCCCCCAACATGGGGAACATTTTTCCTGCATCAAGCCTGTCCAATCCCTTAAGAATTTTATATGTTTCCATAAGATCCCCTCTCATCCTTCTAAATTCCAGTAAATACAAGCCCAGTCGATCCATTCTTTCATCATTTGTCTTCACCCCTCTGGTTCATGTAAAGGGAATCAGGCCAACTTCCAGATCAACTTAAATCTCCCCCCTGGGGTAGAGAGATGCAAGTTTATTGCTTCTGATCACTTTCAAATTCAACAGTCTGAAGATGGGTCTCAACCTGAAGTGTCACCTGTCCATGTTCTCCAGAGATGCTGCTTGACCCGCTGAGTTACTCCAACATTTTGTGTCCATCTTCAGTCAAAAGTGTTTAATTGTCATATGCACAATGGACCAACAAAAATCCTTGCTTGCAGCAACATGACAGTCCTGCAGACACAAGAGAATATATAATAAACAGAAATTCAATAAATTAATAACCCCTTATAATCCCAGAGTCCTTAGTGCAACCAAAGACAGTCCATAGTTCACAGTTGAGGTTAGTGATGTGTTGTGTTCAAGACCCAGAAGGTTGTGGGTTAGAAGCTGTTCTTGAACCTGGTTGTCACCGTTTTTCAGACTCCTGCACCTTCATTACGATGGTGGGAGTGAAATTAGAATGTGGCCAGGGTGGTGTGGGTTCAATAGTGATGTTTTAGAAACATAGAAACATAGAAACATCGAATATAGGTGCAGGAGGAGGCCATTCGGCCCTTCGAGCCTGCACCGCCAGTCATTGTGATCATGGCTGACCGTCCCCAATCAATAACCCGTGCCTGCCTTCTCCCCATATCCCCTGATTCCACTAGCCCCCAGAGCTCTATCTAACTCTCTTAAATCCACCCAGTGAGTTTGCCTCCCTCTGTGGCAGAGAATTCCACAAATTCCACAAAAAGTTCCTTCTCATCTCAGTTTTAAATGGCCTGCCCTTTATTCTAAGACTGTGGCCCCTAGTTCTGGACGCCCAACATTGGGAACATTTTTCCTGTTTTGTCGTGGGAAAGTTTGATTAATGGTTAATGCCCTTTTCAGGCATGATTTAGTGCCTTTCCTGGTCTTCGCAGCCACATGGTGGTCAGACACATTACACTGTGACATTCCCCGCCTCTCGGGCACATACCCAGCTGACCCTGGATGATTTACTGCAGCAGACTGACCACTCACTCACTGTACAAATTGCTCATGTTCTTGCACAGATAACCCTGCCATGGTGTTGTGAAACATAGAAACATAGAAAAGCACAAACTGCCTTACAGCGCCAGAGATCCGGGTTCCATCCTGACCATCGGTGCTGGCTGTATGGAGTTTGTACGTTCTCCCCGTGACCTGCGTGGGTTTTCTCCGGGTTCGTTTCGATCATCACCTTTGCTCAGTCCGCCTTAACCAACCTGATCTCCCGGTGGCTGAGCACTTCAACTCCCCCTCCCACTCCCAGTCTGACCTTTCTGTCATGGGCCTCCTCCAGTGCCATAGTGATGCCCACCGCAAATTGGAGGAACAGCACCTCATATTTCGCTTGGGCAGCTTGCAGCCCAGTGGTATGAACATTGACTTCTCCAACTTTAGATAGTTCCTCCGTCCCTCTCTTCCCCTCCCCCTTCCCAGATCACCCTCTATCTTCCTGTCTCCACCTATATCCTTCCTTTGTCACGCCCCCCTGACATCAGTCTGAAGAAGGGCCTCGACCTGAAACGTCACCCATTCCTTCTCTCCAGAGATGCTGCCTGACCCGCTGAGTTACTCCAGCATTTTGTGACACCTTCGATTTGTACCAGCATCTGCAGTTATTTTCCCACACAGCTGGTTGGTGCAGACTCGGTGGGCCGAAGGGCCTGTTTCCATGCTGTATTTTTAAATTAAACTAAACGAAACTAAAATAAAATAAACAAGTACAGATGTAATGAGCCAAATGGTGTCTTCTTTATGTCATAAACGTGCCGTGATGTTATGACTCCAGCACTTAGAGATGTGCAAGGCGGTGTTTAAATACCAGAATTTTTATTTTGAGCCAATTTGGGTGGAACAGTGGCACAGCTAGAGGCTAGCCACTGTCTCACAGCGCTAGAGACCCAGGTTCAATGCTGACCTCGGCTGCTGTCCGTGTGGAGTTTGCATGTCCTTCCCGTGACCGCATGGGTTTCCTCCGGATTCTTGCATTTCCTCCTGCCATGCAGCGCAGTAGGTTAGTCAGTTGCCCATGATATGTGGGCGGCTGGTGAAACTGTGGGGGGTTGACGACAATAGACAATAGACAATAGGTACAGGAGTAGGCCATTCGGCCCTTCGTGCCAGCACCGCCATTCAATGTGATCATGTGGAAGTGTAAGATGGCATGAGTGTGGGATTAGTGTAAATGGCTGGTTGATGTTGACGTGAAGCTGGTGGTCGTTGGTTCAGTGATTCAATGATACTTTACTCCCACACGTGCCTGGGCTGCTGTGAAATGCTTTGTTGTTGCCCACAATGTAGTGATATCACACAGCGCACTTCACCCGGGCAGTGCACAAAGACCCGCCATGTCTCCGCCCCCGACAGAGTTACAAGAAGTTAATCGACCAGTCCGACGTGTGCTGGCAGAGGCGAGCCAGGCCTGCTGCCCGCTGCACGTGGCCTCAGGCTGCTGGGTCCCCCCGTTCATTCCTGACCGGGCGGGTCCTCCCTCGCTCTCGGCAGTCGACCGCGGCTGCTCTCCCGCTCTTAGTAGTGCGAGTCCCTCCTCGCTGTCGGCGGCCCCCCTACTGTGTTGTTCTCGGGGGTCGGCGGCACGAGTTCCTCCTTCACGCTCTCGGGCTTGTGGGCCCCCCCACGCTCTCGGGCTTGTGGGCCCCCCCACGCTCTCGGGCTTGTGGGCCCCCCCACGCTCTCGGGCTTGTGTCCTTGCGGGCCCCCCACACTCTCCGCCTTGCGGGCCCCCCACGCTCTCAGCCTTGTGGGCCCCCCCACACTCTCGGCCTTGCGGGCCCCCCCACGCTCTCAGCCTTGTGGGCCCCCCCACACTCTCGGCCTTGCAGCCCCCCCCACACTCTCGGCCTTGCGGCCCCCCCCACACACTCGGCCTTGTGGGCCCCCCACGCTCTCGACCTTGTGGGCCCCCCCACGCTCTCGGCCTTGCGGCCCCCCCCCCCCACACTCTCGGCCTTGCGGCCCCCCCCCACACTCTCGGCCTTGCGGCCCCTCCCCCACACTCTTGGCCTTGTGGGCCCCCCATGCTCTCGGCCTTGCGGCCCCCCCCACACTCTCGGCCTTGTTGGCCCCCCCCACACTCTCGGCCTTGCGGCCCGCCCCCACACTCTCGGCCTTGCGGCCCCCCCCCACACTCTCGGCCTTGCGGCCCGCCCCCACACTCTCGGCCTTGCGGCCCCCCCCCACACTCTCGGCCTTGCGGCCCCCCCCCACGCTCTCGGCCTTGTTGGCCCCCCCACGCTCTCGGACTTGTGGGCCCCCCCACGCTCTCGGCCTTGTGGGCCCCCCCCACGCTCTCGGCCTTGTGGGCCCCCCCACGCTGTCGGTAGTTGCACCCGGCAGCCCTCCTCACTCTCAGTATTGGGGTCGCGACCTCCCTCTCGGCAACCTCCCCACTGCGACGCTCGTCTCCGCCGCGGGTCTCGGGTTCCGCGAGCCTGGCCTGCTGTTGGGAGGTGCCGCGCGCGGCCAGCCGGAATCCCGTGCTTCCATGCTATACGTCTTGATCGCTTCAATATTCAGCAACGGGGTACTGATTGTGGATGATCAGCCATGATCATATTGAATGGTGGTGCTGGCTCGAAGGGCCGAATGGCCTACTCCTGCACCTATTGTCTATGTTTCTATGCTTCTATGTTACAATGTGTGGTATCGACATGTTGGCCAGGTGGGTCTTGAGCTTACTTTATTGTCACCTGTACCGAGGTTTAGTGCAACGTTTAAGTCTTCTTCCACACTGGCGAGACGGTTCTGATTGTCTACCCCCTCCTACCATTATATATTCCCATTAGGCCACCCCTCAACCTTCAGCATTCCCAACACTCGTCTATCCAACCTCCCCCTGTAACCAGCACCCCACTAATCCAGGCAACACCCCGGTAAACCTTCTGAAGGACTGCTCACACTGTAGTGCAGCGGTCGAGTTGCTGCCTTGCAGCGCCAGAGACTCGGGTTCAATCCTGACTACGGTTGCTTGTCTGTATGGAGTTTGTACGTTCTCCCCGTGGCTGCGTGGGTTTTCTCCAGGTTCCCTGGTTTCACACTCCAAAGATGTACAGGTTTGTAGATTAATTGGTCCGGTAAAAAATTGTAAATTGTCCCTAGTGTGTAGGATGGTGTTAGTGTACGGGGCGGTCGGTGTGGACTTGGTGGGCCGAAGGGCCTGTTTCCGCGCTGAATCTTGACATTCTAAAGGCAGAGTGTTTAAACTGGAGAATAATCAATAATCAATAATCAAGAGGAATGCTGAGATCTCAAGAGATTTAAAAGAATGGAAGGCATAAGAGTTGAGACCTCACATTTACATCTCACGCTTACACCTCACGCTTACACCTCACACTTACACCTCACGCTTACACCTCACACTTACACCTCACACTTACACCTCACGCTTACACCTCACGCTTATACCTCACGCACCTCACGCTTACACCTCACACTTACACCTCACACTTACACCTCACGCTTAAACCTCACGCTTATACCTCACGAGTCTTATACCTCACACTTACACCTCACACACCTCACGCTTACACCTCACACTTACACCTCACGCTTACACCTCACACTTACACCTCACGCTTACACCTTGCACTTACACCTCACGCTTATACCTCACACTTACACCTCACGCTTACACCTCACACTTACACCTCACACTTACACCTCACCCTTATATCTCACACTTACACCTCACGCTTACACCTCACACTTACACCTCACGCTTACACCTCACACTTACACCTCACACTTACACCTCACGCTGCCTCACACTGCCTCGGCAAGGCCACTAGCATAATCAAGGACGTCACACCCAGGCCACTCCCTCTTCTTCCCTCTCCCATCAGGCAATAGGTATTGAAGTGTGAAAACGCACGCCTCCAGATTCAGGGACAGTTTCTTCCCAGCTGTTATCAGGCAACTGGACTATCCCACCGCAACCAGAGAGCAGTGCTGAACTATCTATCTACCTCTTTGGTGACCTTCACACTATCCTTGATCGGACTTTGCTGGCTTTACCTTGCACTAAACGTCGCTCCCTTCTCATGTATCTCTACACTGTAAATGTCTCGATTTATAATCATGTATTGTCTTTCTGTTGACTGGACAGCGCGCGACAAAAAAAGATTTTAACTGTACCTCAGTGCACGTAACAATAAACAATAAACTGAACTGAACTGAACTGAGAGCTTGAGAATCATGCTGTTGTAAAGCACAGGAGCCAGAATAGCCTGGCAAGGAGGGAAGTTATGGATGATACTACCCGGGCTTGCTACTTAAGTCCATGAAACTCTGACAGACTTGAATTGCTAACTTCACATGGGAAAAAGAGAAAGTGGAAAATAATTACAGACAAAATGGAATGCAGTTGCTGGGAATTGTTTTGTGCGATTAGAATTCTGATAAGAGGAGTTTAGATGGTAAGATCTTGCAATTATGAAGGGATTGATTGGACGTGTTCCCTGTATTTTGACTGTGGGAGTGAACCTGGGCTGGCACCCATGGTGGTGTAATGCTGGAGAACCCTGGGGCACTCAAGGGAAACCACTTCCCCAAACACATTGAAAGCGACAAACGTCTGTTTACCAGTGAAGTGAACCAATTAGTGTTCAGTGCAGCCATATGGCATTTCTCCATTGGCATTAAGCTGGAATGAGTGCAGAGAAGGTTTACGAGAATGTTGCCAAGACTCGAGGGATGGGCTATAAGGAAACGGCAGATTTTATTTCTTGGAGCGCAGGAGGCTGAGGGGCGATCTTATAGAGGTGGATACAATCACGAGGGGAATAGATCAGGTAGACACAGAGAGTATTTCACACAGGATAGGGTAATCAAAAACTAGAAAGCATAGAGCCATACGGTAATACAGCGTGGAAACAGGTCCCTCGGCCCAACTTGCCCACACCGGCCAACATGTCCCAGCTACACTAGTCCCACCTGCTCGCATCTGGCCCATATCCCTCCAAACCTGTCCGATCAATGCATAGGTTTAAGATGAGAGGGATGAGGTTTAATGGAAACCCGAGGGGCAACTTTTTCACACAAAGGTCGGGGGTGTATGAAACAAGCTGCCAGAGGAGGGGGTTGAGGCTGGGACTATCCCAACGTTTAAGAAACAGTTAGACAGGTGCATGGATAGGACAGGTTTGGAAGGATATGGACCAACTGCAGGCAGGTGGGACTAGTGTAGCTGGAACAAGTTGGATGGTGTGGGCAAGTTGGGCTGAAGGGCCTGTTTCCACTGTATCACTCTATGACTCTATGACGTTGACTCTAAACTGGGATACAGAGAGCTAAGGTCTGAGGGAGGGTGAGTGTGTGTGTGGGGAGAGTGTGGGGGAGAGTGGGTGTGAGAGGGAGTGAGGGGGAGTGATTGTGAGGGGGAGAGTTAGTGTGTGGTTGAATGTGAATTTGTTAGTGTGAGGGGGGTGAGTGTGTGGGTGAGTGTGTTTGAGGGAGAGTGAGTGTGAGGGGGTGAGTGTGAGGGGGTGTGTGAGGGGGAGTGAGTGTGAGGGGGTGAGTGTGAGGGGGTGTGTGAGGGGGAGTGAGTGTGAAGGGGAGTGAGTGTGAGGGTGTGTGTGTGAGGGGGAGTGAGTGTGAGGGGGTGAGTGTGAGGGGGAGTGTGTTTGAGGGAGAGTGAGTGTGAGGGGGTGAGTGTGAGGGGGAGTGTGTTTGAGGGAGAGTGAGTGTGAGGGGGAGTGAGTGTGAGGGGGTGAGTGTGAGGGGGAGTGAGTGTGAGGGGGAGTGTGTTTGAGAGGAAGTGAGTGTGAGGGGGTGAGTATGAGGGGGAGTGTGTTTGAGGGGGAGTGAGTGTGAGGGGGGTGAGTGTGAGCGGGTGAGTGTGAGGGGGAGTGAGTGTGAGGGGGAGTGTGTTTGAGGGGGAGTGAGTGTGAGGGGGTGAGTGTGAGGGGGAGTATGTTTGAGGGAGAGTGAGTGTGAGGGGGAGTGAGTGTGAGGGGTGAGTGTGAGGGGGAGTGAGTGTGAGGGGGAGTGTGTTTGAGGGGTAGTGAGTGTGAGGGGGTGAGTGTGAGAGGGAGTGAGTGTGAGGGGGGTGTGTTTGAGGGGGAGTGAGTGTGAGGGGGTGTGTGTTTGAGGGGGAGTGAGTGTGAGGGGGCGAGTGTGAGGGGGAGTGTGTTTGAGGGGAGTGAGTGTGAGGGGGAGTGTGTTTGAGAGGAAGTGAGTGTGAGGGGGTGAGTGTGAGGGGGAGTGTGTTTGAGGGGGAGTGAGTGTGAGGGGGTGAGTGTGAGGGGGAATGTGTTTGATGCAGAGAGTGTGAGTGAGTCCGAAGAAGGGTCTTGACCCGAAACGTCACCCATTCCTTCTCTCCAGAGATGCTGCCTGTCCTGCTGAGTTACTCCAGCATTTTGTGTCGACCTTCTCGTTAATATAAATCCACATTAAACATTGAGGCGAGGAGGAAAAGAAAAAACTGCAGATGCTGGTTTAAGTCGAATGTAGACACAAAATGAGTTACTCCAGCATTTTGTGTCTACACTGAAGAGAGGATGTTTGAGTGCATGTGCAAAATGTGACGATTTATGGTGGATTTGTGGCACAGTGGAGCCGTTGGAAGTCTGTGATCTATGTGAAGGCTGAGGGATTAGCTCCCTGATTGCCTATTTCGGATTCAGCGTAGTTCAAACATACACACACACAGATCTCATTTGTGTCCAGCACTTTATTGATCACTGAATGAGTTGGGATGAGGAGTTCTGCTGCCTCACGTGGGAAATGAAATCAATTGGATCATCACCGCTGTGTGCAGGTAATGAAACTTGTGCCTGGGTGTAATCAGGCCGGTGGAGCTTGTTGCTGTATTAAAACGCTGACGAGAAAGCTCATGGATGAAAGGAAGCCGTCAGAATGAAGGACAGTTTCAAGGTCAGTTTATTGTCACATGTACCAATTAAGGTGCAGTGAAATCCGAATGACCATGATGGAGGTACAATGATAACACCATCCATATACTAAAACTCTCATTTGTTTGTTTGTTTGTTCCTGAACTACAGCCAAAACGGTACCCGATAGCTCGACAATTTTAGGCCCACCTTACTCACCGTCGTCCCTTTGGTGCTAATGGAAGAAGTTTCATTGAAATCGGTGTTTATTCACAAAATGCTGGAGTAACTCAGCAGGTCAGGCAGCATCTCAGGAGAGAAGGAATGGGTGACGTTTTGGGTCGAGACCCTTCTTCAGACTGAAGAAGAGTCACCCATTCCTTCTCTCCCGAGATGCTGCCTGACCTGCTGAGTTACTCCAGCATTTTGTGAATAAATCGATTTGTACCAGCATCTGCAGTTATTTTCTTATACTAGGATATAGGTGGAGACAGGAAGATAGAGGGAGAACTGGGAAGGGGGAGGGGAAGAGAGGGACAGAGGAACTATTGAAATCGGTGTTATATTTTAAAAGTTATTCACATTTTAAAATTTAAATCGATCTCCAAGGGAGGGAGGTGGGGGGGGGGGTGGAGGGAGGTGGGGGGGGGGTGGAGGGAGGTGGGGGGGGGGGTGGAGGGAGGTGGGGGGGGGTGGAGGGAGGTGGGGGGGGTTGGAGGGAGGTGGGGGGGGGTGGAGGGAGGTGGGGGGGGTGGTGGAGGGAGGTGGGGGGGGTGGAGGGAGGTGGGGGGGGGGTGGAGGGAGGTGGGGGGGGTGGAGGGAGGTGGGGGGGGGGTGGAGGGAGGTGGGGGGGGGGAGGATAAGGGGGATTGAGGGGGATGGAGTGGGGGGAAAGGGAGAGGGGGAGGGGAGAGGGAGGGAGGGAGGAGAGAGTGCTCCACCTATGAAGGAGAGGTTTGGTCCCAATCGGTCCACTTGGTCTAGTGGATATTAAGGAGAAGAAAGGGATTGGGAATGAAAGGAACAGAGGGAACGACAGGATATATCATTGACTGTTTGTCAGGACTGAGAGCAGTCCTGAGCTACGATCGACCTCACTGGAGATCCTCGGACTATCTTTGATCGGACTTTCCTGGACTAAAGGTTATTCACGTTGTCCCCTTGATCGTGTACCTGCACACTGTGGACGGCTTGATCGTAATCATGCTTTGTCTCTCCGCTGGCTGGTCAGCACGCAACAAAAGCTTTTCACTGTACCTCGGTACACGTGGCAATAAACTGCACTCAAACTCAAACTCTAGAAAGGGCTGGCTGAGGTGTGTTCTGACATTCTGAGATATGAGCAGGTTTGAAGGGTAGGCCAGGAGAAGATAAGGGCGGCTGTGTAGGTCTATGACTTGGTCGAGCGGCACGGTGGCGCAGCGGTAGAGTTGCTGCCTTACAGCGAATGCAGCGCCGGAGACTCAGGTTCGACCCTGACTACGGGTGCTGTCTGTACGGAGTTTGTACGTTCTCCCCGTGACCTGCGTGGGTTTTCTCCGAGATCTTCGGTTTCCTCCCACACTCCAAAGACGTACAGGTATGTAGGTTACCTGGCTGGGTAAATGTAAAAATTGTCCCTAGTGGGTGTAGGATAGTGTTAATGTGCGGGGATCGCTGGGCGGCGCGGACCCGGTGGGCCGAAGGGGCCTGTTTCCGCGCTGTATCTCTAAATCTAAAAATTCTAAGATTCGACTGCCTGTGTGATGAGACCAGATCCAGGGCTATAAAAGTAAACTTAGCAACCGGGGTCGGCACGTTGGCGCAGCGGTAGAGTTGCTGCCTTACAGCGCTTACAGCGCCAGAGACCCGGATTCGATCCTGGCTGGGGCGCCTCTCTGTATGGAGTTTGTATGCTCTCCGCGTGACCTACGTGGGTTATCTCCGAGAATTTTGGTTTCCTCCCACACTCCAAAGGAGTACAGGTTTGTAGGTTAATTGGCTTGGTATAAATGTAAAAATTGTCTCTGGTGTTAATGTGCGGGGATCGCTGGTCGGTATGGACTCAGTGGGCCGAAGGGACTGTTTCCCTGGTGTATCTCTAAACTAAACTGAACTGTTAAATCCAATAAGCAAATCCAGAAAAAATAATCGCAGGGATATGATAATCACTATAATAGGGTGCATTGAAATGGATGCCACAGATGGAGTATAAACACTATAATGAACACGTTGGGCATTTGATTCCTTCTTATCATCTAAGTGCTTTATAATGCAGAGAGCTAATCTCTGCACAATTCTTACCCTCCATTCTAATTTCTAAACAGTGCCCTACTTTCTATGATGTTCTATGCAATGCACTGGTCTCTGGTTTCCTCACACATCCCAAAGAGGTGTGGGTTGGTAGGTTAATCAGCCTTTGTTAATTGCCCCTTGTATGTAGGGAGTAGGGAGTGGCTGAGAAGGTGGGATAACATAGAACTTGGCTGATCGATGATCGGCGTGAACTCGGTGGAATGAAGGGTCTGTTTCATAGAAACATAGAAACATAGAAAAATAGGTGCAGGAGTAGGCCATTCGGCCCTTTGAGCCAGCACCGCCATTCGATATGATCATGGCTCATCATCTAAAATCAGTACCCCATTCCTGCTTTTTCCCCATATCCCTTGATTCTGTTAGCCCGAAGAGCTAAATCTAACTCTCTCTTGAAAACATCCAGTGAATTGGCCTCCACTGCCTTCTGTGGCAGAGAATTCCACAGATTCACAGCTCTCTGGGTGTTTTCCTCATCTCAGTCCTAAATGGCCCACCCCTTATTCTTAAACTGTGACCCTTGGTTCTGGACTCCCCCAACATCGGGAACATTTTTCCTGCTAGTCTGTCCAATCCTTTAAGAGTTTTATATGTTTCTATAAGATCCCCTCTCATCTTTCTAAATTCCAGTGAATACAAGTTCAGTCGACCCATTCTTTCATCATATGTCAGTCCCGCCATCCCGGGAATTAACCTGGTGAACCTACGCTGCACTCCCTCAATAGCAATAATGTCCTTCCTCAAATTAGGAGACCAAAATTGCACACAATACTCCTGGTGTGGTCTCACCAGGGCCCTGTACAACTGCAGTCGGACCTCCTTGGTCCTAAACTCAAATCCTCTGGCAATGAAGGCCAACTTGCCATTAGCATTCTTCACTGCCTGCTGTACCTGCATGCTTACTCTCAGTGTCTGATGTACAAGCACACCCAGGTCTCGTTGCACCTCCCCTTTTCCTAATCTGATACCATTCAGATAATAATCTGCCTTCCTGTTCTTGCCACCAAAGCGGATAACCTCAAGTGGATCATATTGCATCTGCCATGCATTTGCCCACTCACCCAACCTATCCAAGTCACCCTTCAGCTTCATAGATTCCTCATCGCAGCTCACACTGCCACCCAGCTTTGTGTCATCCGCAAATTTGTAGATGTCACATTTAATTCCCTCGTCTAAATCACGGCACGGTAGCGCAGCGGTAGAGTTGCTGCTTTACAGCGAATGCAGCGCCGGAGACACAGGTTCGATCCTGACTACGGGTGCTGCACTGTAAGGAGTTTGTACGTTCTCCCCGTGACCTGCGTGGGTTTTCTCCGAGATCTTCGGTTTCCTCCCACACTCCAAAGACGTACAGGTATGTAGGTTAATTGGCTGGGTAAATGTAAAAATTGTCCCTAGTGGGTGTAGGATAGTGTTAATGTACGGGGATCACTGGGCGGCACGGACTTGGAGGGCCGAAAAGGCCTGTTTCCGGCTGTAGATATATGATATGATATGTGTAGAGGGCAGCTACAAAAGTGGGATTACATAGAACTAGTGTGAATGGGCAATCAATGGAAGGCGAGGATTTGGTGGGCTGTATCTCGAGACTAGACTTAACTTAACTAAATTTAAACTAATGCAATAGATACTATACCCAGGTGGAAATTAATATTATTAAACATTTAATCATTATTACTATGAGGAAAATTGCTTTGAAAATGTACAGGGGAGTATGCATTAAATTATATTTTCATAAGTCAGATCACTTGTAACCTGGGGTGCCCTGTAGATTATGTTGAACCTTGTGCAGCAGGTAACTGCAGATAGTGTCATAGAGTGATAGTGTGGAAACAGGCCCTTCGGCCCAACTTGCCCACACCGGCCAATATGTCCCAGCTACACTAGTCCCACCTGCCTGCGCTTGGTCCATATCCCTCCAAACCTGTCCTATCCATGTACCTGTCTAACTGTTTCTTAAACATTGGGATAGTCCCAGCCTCAACTACCTCCTCTGGCAGCTCGTTCCATACACCCCCCACCTGATGCTGATTTAAACCGAAGATAGACACAAAAAGTCTGAAGAAAGATCTTGACCCAAAACGTAATGTATTATTTTTCTCTGGAGATGCTGCCTGACCCGCTGAGTTACTCCAGCGTTTTTTGTCTATCTTATGTTGCATCTTGTTGGAGCTCCAGTGAAATATTGTGGAGAAACAGGAAATTGCTGATGGTGCAAAAAATGACATATGTCACCTGACCTGCTGAGTTACTCCAGCACTTTGTGCCTTTTTAAAAAGTGAAATACTGCTTTCAATTCTGGACAGTGGGTCGAGAATGAATACTTAGACACACGGAAGGGATTGACTAGATTTGCACTGACTTTAACTGGTCAGAAAAGCTGGAGAGGCTAGACTTGCTCTGCGAAGTGCCAATTTACACCCTGAATGTTCCCAAAACCCGGGGTAAATACACCCCTGGAAATACTCACTAGGTCAAGCAGCATCTGTTGAATGAGAAACAGTGAAGGTTTAATTGTGATGATCTTTTATCTGAACTGAAACAGTAGTCCATTCTGCAGTTGCTGCCTGACCTGCTATTAACAGTATTTCACACCCAAACCTCTCCCCTGAGCATCTGCAGAATAAAAACAAGGAGCATTAAATAACTGTATCGCCATCAATCTGCTATTAAATGGATATTGATCCAGTTCCTTTTTAAAAATACCAATTGACCCAAAATCAATAACCTTCTATTCTGTGAGGAAATAAAGATTTCTTTTTAATCTCTAGCCTTTTTTTTTCAGGCTAATGACGGTTATATTGAATTCACTCGTCCTTTGTTCCAACTTGCATCTGTTCTGTAATTTAAAAAACCTGTTTGGCATCTTCAACACTGAGCGTACATTTAATGGCTTGAACATCAATTACATTCCATTTAGTCTTCTGTTAAAACTTCAGATTAGCTGGATTACTCTTCCATTAGATAAACAATAGACAATAGGTGCAGGTGCAGGACATTCGGCCCTTCGAGCCAGCACCGCCATTCACCGTGATCATGGCTGATCATGCACAATCAGTACCCCGTTCCTGCCTTCTCCCCATATCCCTTGAGTCCACTGTCATTAAGAGCTCTATCTAACTCTCTCTTGAAAGCATCCAGAGAATTGGCCTGCATGTTATAGAATAGGCATTTTTAGATTTTGTTTTTAGATTTAGAGATACAGCGCGGAAACAGGCCCTTCGGCCCACCGGGTCCGCGCCGCCCAGCGATCCCCGCACACTAACACTATCCTACACCCACTAGGGACAATTTTTAAAAAACATTTGCCCAGCCAATTAACCTACATACCTGTACGTCTTTGGAGTGTGGGAGGAAACCGAAGATCTCGGAGAAAACCCACGCAGGTCACGGGGAGAACGTACAAACTCCGTACAGACGGCGTCCGTAGTCAGGATCGAACCTGAGTCTCGGGCGCTGCATTCGCTGTAAGGCAGCAACTCTACCGCTGCGCCACCGTGCCGCCCACATGGTTATTGGTATTGATAGAGTACACAGTCAGAACCTATTTCCCAGAGTGAAAATATCAAATGCTAGAGGACAGAGCGTTATGGTAAGAGGGGCAAGGTTAAATTGATCCTGGGAGGAACCCGAAGACCTCGGAGAAAACCCACGCAGGTTACAGGGAGAACGTACAAACTCCACACAGACAGCACCCGTAGTCAGGATCGATCCCCGGGAATCTGGTGCTGTAAGGCAGCAACGCTACTGCCACACCACAGTGCCGGGTTGTGGGAAATGGTTACACTTTGGTTAGATTATCGGGTACCTTAGGAGTGTTGCCTCCAATGTCTTCAAGGTCGACTGTAGGAGGCACCCACTGGAACACAGAGGAGGTCAGGCGAGGAGAGGGACTTTGGGTCGTGGGCCTGCAGTAGCCTGGGGCTTACCTGGGCTCACCTGGGCTCACCTGGGCTCACCTGGATCGGGGGACCTCCAGTTCTTCCAGCATGTGGACCGAACTTTGGACTTTTTCTTTGTAAACGATGCCAAAATATGGCGACTGTGCATTTGTGAGTTGTGCAATAGAATTTCACCGTGTTGTGCACACGTGCCGATAAACAACCATGGGGCTGATGATTTGGAGTATTGATTGATGATTGGTGTGTGCGTCACCATGGTAGCTCGCAAATTCAAATGTAGATAAAGAAATATAGTCGGAACAAAAATCAGTATTAGTAATCGTGACCACGGAAGTCCAGACGCTGACACAAATCCATCCGGTTCACTGTTCTTCAGAGGAACTAATCAGCCATCCTTCCCCAGCCTGGCTTATGACTCATAGCAATGCTGTCATCCATTAACAGGCCTCTGAAGTTGCCTGCAAAGCTGCTCAAGTAACGATTAGACATGGGCAATAAATTCTGCTCATGCTGGTGACGTCCATGAATCCGAAAAGTATTTTAATCTACAGAAATATGCCATCTTGGTCATCTGCCTTGCATTTCACCTGTGATGTCTCCAGCCATTTCCACCATCCAAGTACTCCTGTAGTCTGTACTCGTTACCTTTAGTTGGTTTAGTTTGGTTTGGTTTGGTTTGGTTTGGTTTAGTTTAGTTTAGTTTAGTTTAGTTTAGTTTAGTTTAGTTTAGTTTAGTTTAGTTTAGTTTAGTTTAGTTTAGTTTAGTTTAGTTTAGTTTAGTTTAGTTTAGTTTAGTTTAGTTTAGTTTAGTTTAGTTTAGTTTAGTTTGGTTTGGTTTGGTTTGGTTTGGTTTGGTTTGGTTTGGTTTGGTTTGGTTTGGTTTGGTTTGGTTTGGTTTGGTTTGGTTTGGCTTGGTTTGGCTTGGCTTGGCTTGGTTTAGTTTAGTTTAGTTTAGTTTCATTTAATTTGGCTTGGCTTGGCTTGGCTTGGTTTGGTTTAATTTAATAATAATAATAATAATAATAATAATAATAATAATAATAATAATAATAATAATAATAATAATAATAATAATAATAATAATAATAATAATAATAATAATAATAATAATAATAATAATAATAATAATAATAATAATAATAATAATAATAATAATAATAATAATAATACATTTAATTTATATAGCGCTTTTCAGGAAACTCAAAGACGCTTTACAGAGCAAACAAGACATAAAAACAAACAAAAGCAGCGAACAAACAGCGCCAGCGTCCTCTACGTCAGGGTCCGGCGTAAATGGTTGACAATAAACAATAAACAATAAATGGTTAGTTTAGTTTAGTTTAGTTTAGTTTAGTTTAGTTTAGTTTGGTTTGGTTTGGTTTGGTTTGGTTTGGTTTGCTTTGCTTTGCTTTGCTTTGGAGATACAGGTCCTTCAGCCTGCCAAGTCCACGCTGACCCGTTCACAGGGCCAGCACAGTGGATTAGCGGTAGAGTTGCTGCCTCACAGCACAGAGACCCGGGCTTGATCCTGACTACGGGTGCTTTCTGTATGGAGTTTGTACATGCTCCCTGTGAACGCGTGGGTTTTCTCCAGCTGACCCATTTTCCTCCCACACTGTAAAGACGTTCTGGTTTGTAGTTTAATTGGCTTCGGTAAAAAAATTAAATTGTCCCTAGTGTGTGTAGGGTAGAATTAATGCAAGGGCTGAGTGCTATTCTGCACGGACTAGGTGGGCTGAAGGGCCTGTTTCCGTGCTGTATCTCTAAAGTCTAAAGCAAAGTACCATGTTTCCAGCCACTTGAACCACTGCTGCAGTCTGTTATTATCCTCTTTATTTCAAGTTCAGTTTAGTTTTGTTCAGTTCAGTTCAGTTCCAGTTCAGTTCAGTTCAGTTCAGTTCAGTTCAGTTCAGTTCAGTTCAGTTCAGTTCAGTTCAGTTCAGTTTAGAGGTACAGCATTGAAACTAGTTCTGTGGCCCACCAAGTCCACTCTGACCATTGACCTGTTCATACTAGGTCCATGTTATTCCATTTACACATCCGTTTCTTACACTAGGAACAATTTTACAGAGGGTAATTAATGTTCAAACCGGCACATCTTTGGGATACACGGCCACGGGGGGAAATGCACGAACTCAACAGAGACAGAACACGAGGGCAGGATCGAACCTCGGTATCTGGTGGCGTGAGGCAGCAGCTCTACCTGCTGCGCCACTGTGCCGTCCTTTATTGTTGCCATGCCCCCTTGTTTCGAACTGCACTCCGTACACCCAGACGCCCAGACTGTTTATAATCAAGAAAGAGCAAGGGTAGAAAATTGTTGCTTTGGGAATAGCGCTGAGAAAACCATTTCCTTCCCATTATTAGCAGGGCCACTTAACACTGCTCCCATTTTTCGTTCCACAGACAATTGTTGGTAAATGCATTTTAATGTTGTTGTCTGTCACCAGGACTCCGGCCACTCTACCCTCATAAGAGTGAAAACCTCAGGGAATCAACTGAGAATAGTCATGGTTCGAGTGGGTCAGGGGGAGGTGAAACAAGATATGAAGTTAGTCCCTGACTCAGGTGAAAAAAACCCTCAACAGTTTAGTTTAGTTTAGAGCCCGCACCGACCAGCGATCCCCGCACTATTCTACACGCACTGGGGACAATTTACATCTATACCAAGCCAAATAACCTACAAATCTGCACGTCTTTGGAGTGTTGGAGGAAACCGAAGAGCTCGGAGAAAACCCACGCAGGTCACGGGCAGAACGTACAAACTCCTGTACAGACAGCGCCCGTAGTCGGGATCGAACCCGGGTCTCTGGCGCTGTAAGCGCTGTAAGGCTGCAACTTTACCGCTGCGCCACCGTGCCGCCCTTGCATAATCCTGTATACAATCCAGAAAATTCACCCACTGGTGTCTAAGACATGGTGGTGGTGACAGGGGATAAGGTGGTTTATTTACCCTGTGTGTGTTATAGGCGTGGCACGCTAACCTTTGTGCATCGGACACCACTTTAGAAGATTGGCTGCATATAATAGAGGGCAAAAGTCTGGCTTGAGTTTAGGAGGTGCACAGCCAGTTGACTGGAACCAAATACATTTCTTTCTCTTTATATCTGGAATTGAAATCCGAGCAGAAAAGTGGAAATAGTCCGACAGAAAGTCGTTAAGCACAGGGAACAGCTTGCTCCTATTAGCGTCTGTTCCAGATCACACCCTATGGCCTTCCTTCAGCGTGAAAATAACGAGTTGAGAAAAGTATGAAGGACAAAGGCAAAGTCAGGCAGGAAAAACTCTGCAACACTGGGCACCTCCAGGTTGAAATCACACGCCAAGATATGCTAAATGACTCGGCTAAGGTAAACCAGTCTGAAGAAGGGTCTCGACCTAAAACGTTGTCCGTCCAGTCCCTCTACAGATGCTGCCTGACCCAATACGTTACTCCTGCACATTGTGTTATGTTCCAAATAAAAATGTTAAAATGATCACGGCCACTGATCAGTGATGGGATTTCACCCTGGCCATTATCAATATCGATATACTAAAACTCTCGTTTGTTTGTTTGTTTGTTCCTGAACTACAGCCAAAACGGGACACGATAGCGCGACAATTTTAGGCCCACCTTACTCACCGTCTTCCCTTTGGTGCTAATGGAAGAAGTTTCAGTGAAATCTGTGTTATATTTTAAAAGTTATTCACATTTTAAAGTTTAAATCTATCTCCTAGGGAGGGGGGTGGAGGGAGGATAAGGGGGTTGAGGATGGAGTGGGGGAAGGGAAGGGGGAGGGGAAGGGGAGGGGGATGGGAGGGTGGGAGGGAATGAGGGAGGGGAGGGGGAGGGGGAGGAAGGGAGGAGAGGTAGGAGAGAGGGGGAGGGAGGGGGAGGGAGGGGGGAGGAGGGGGAGGGGGGAGGGAGGAGGGGAGGGGGGGAATGCGGGGGAGGGGGAGGGGGGGAGGTTTGGGCCCAACGGGTCCACTTGGTCTAGTAGAATATAATATGGACTTCATTGTTCTATCTGGGACATATGACAAGAAAACACTTTTGACTCTTGACTTTTGACTGTAGAGCAATGAGGTAAATGTGGATCAATGGTGGTTGATGGTCAGAGGGAAACGATTATGGACAAAATGAAAGACTAGAGGGCATAACTTTAAGGTGACTAGGGCAAAGTTTAAAGGAGATGTGTGGGGCATGTTTTTTTTTTACACAGAGGGTGGTGAGTACCTGGAATTTGCTGGTGGTTGAAGCAAATACATTGGAGGCATTACATGGGTGACACGGTGGTGCAGCGGTAGAGTTGCTGCCTTACAGCGGCAGAAACCCGGGTACAATCCTGACCACAGGTGCTGTCTGTACAGAGTTTGTACGTTCTCCCTGTGACCGTGTGGGTTTTCTCCTGGAGCTTTGGTTTCCACCGCCACTCCAAAGACGTGCAGGTTTGTAGGTTAATTAGCTTTGGTAAAAATTGAAAATTATCCCTTGTGTGCAGGATAATGCTAGTGTATGGATGATTGCTGGTTGGTATGGACTCAGTGGGCCGAAGGGCCTGTGTCCATGCTGTATCTCCAAAGTAAAGTAAAAGGTAAAATCAAAAAGACGTTTGGGTAGGCAATTGGAAATACAGGGAATGTTGGAATATGGATTATGTGGTAAATGAAGATCTTAGACTCATGTTTGGCACAGCCATTGTGGGCCGAAGGGCCTGTTCTTAACCTCAATGTTCCATCTTCTCTGCTCTGTGGATCAGAAGGACTAGAGGGCTATGGGCCAAATGCTGGCAATTGAGACCAGCCCATTGTGGCCTCTTGGCTGACATGGACACATTGATCAGCCATGATCACATTGAATGGCGGTGCTGGCTCGAAGGGCCGAATGGCCTCCTCCTGCACCTATTGTCTATTGTCTATTGACAAGGTCGGCCGAAGGGCCTGTTTCCATGCTGTACTGCTCTATGACTTTAATTTAGTTTAGAGATACAGCACGGAAACAGGCCCTTCGGCCCACCGAGTCTGCACCAACCAGTGATCCCTGCACATTAACACTACCCTACACACACTAGGAACAATTTTACATTTACACCATGCTAATTAGCCTACAAACCTGAGATAGACACACAAGGGAATGGGTGATGTTTCAGGTCAAGACCCTTCTTCTGACCCGACCCGAAACATCACCTATTCCTTTTCTCCAGAGATGTTGTCTGACAGATGCTGAGTTACTCCAGCTCTTTGTGTCTTTCTTCAGTCTGAGCCGGCATCGGCCGTTCCTTCCGACACATTTAACCTACAAAACCTGTACGTCTTTGGAGTGTGGGAGGAAACCGAAGATCTCGGAGAAAACCCACGCATTCATGGGGATGAATTACCAACAGATAGTTCCCCCCCCCCCCACTGTAAAACCCCAATGAATTACCCCAATGTTGGAGTCCAATATTGTCCAATTAACCATGATTAGATATCGAGTACAAACCAAATAGCTTTATTGTCTTTCTTGCTGAAGACGGAAACCAATAACTGTAGTCGCTGCCTCAAAAAGGCAGCCAGCATCATCAGAGACCCACACCACCCTGGCCACGCACTCATTTCACCCCTGCCATCGGGACGAAGGTACAGGAGCCTGAAAACTGCAACGTCCAGGTTCAGGAACAGCGTCTTCCCTACAGCCATCAGGCTATTAAACACTACAACCACAAGGGCGGCACGGTGGCGCAGCGGTAGAGTTGCTGCCTTACAGCGAATGCAGCGCCGGAGACTCAGGTTCGATCCCGACTACGGGCGCCGTCTGTACGGAGTTTGTACGTTCTCCCCGTGACCTGCGTGGGTTTTCTCCGAGATCTTCGGTTTCCTCCCACATTCCAAAGACAACAGAGGTTAATTGACTGGGTAAATGTAAAAATTGTCCCTAGTGCGTGTAGGATAGTGTTAATGTGTGGGGATCGCTGGGCGGTGTGGACTCGGTGGGCCGAAGGGCCTGTTTCCGCGCTGTATCTCTAAATCTAAAAAAATCTAAATCTAAATAAGCTCTGAACTACAATAGATTATTATCATTATCATTATTATTATTATTATTTACAGTGTACTATGTTTACATATTCTGTTGTGCTGGAGCAAGTAAGAATTTCATTGTTCTATCTGGGACACATGACAATAAAACACTCTAGACTCTTGGTCCACCAGGATCTCAATTACCTTCAATTCTGAAGGTTGGAGGGTCTGTTCTCTCCGGTAATTGCAAAACGTATATGGGAACAGATACACGGCTGGTGAAAACAACTGAGATAGTTTGCTGTCACATTGGGCTTTCTCAGCAAGGTTGCTAATAATAACTTCCAATTTTATGGAGATTAAGATAGGCACAAAATGCTGGAGTAACTGCATGGGTCGGGCAGCTCCTCTGGAGTAAAAATCCTGAGCTCCAGAGATGCTTAGCTACTCCTGCTGGGTTACTCCAGCATTTTGTGCCTAACTCCTATTTTTATGGCACCTTTAAGGCACCAGCAGGGTCGAATGAATTTCTGGGCCTGTGTGGAAGGAGAAAGGTGTTTGTCAAACTTCTCCGCGGCGCTGGTTCAACTGAAACAGAGTCTTGGTCAGTGGACGCCGTGCCCATTTCTGCCCTTTGTCGGTCGATTTCAATGGGCTTCCGGCTAGATATTGTGTGCTGGTCGCTCTGAATGTGCTCTGGATGCATGGCGGGACTTGCATGGTGGAGAGCAAAGGGGAAGAACAAAGCACTGGGATGAAAGAGCAAAGGTAAGGGACAGAGCGGAGAGTAAATGGGGCTGCACTCTCCTTCTTTGAGGTGAAATGACAGCAATTATTTCAGGGCTTACTGGAGTGGGGCCTTGTGTAAGTCCGACAATGGTCTCATAGAGGCTCCCACAGAACCCTGGAAGAATGGCGCGTCCAGAATTTAAATAACACGCCAGGAAATGCAATTTCCCAGCCACGGATCGCATGAATAAGTATTGTTTTATTTCTATGTATGAGGCCCCTCTCAACCCTGCCCCTGCTTCCAATTACAATCTGGCTAATTACACAGCCGAGACCTCAATCACGTCTCAATGCGGGACCACCCCTCGTGTAATTGTCGGGGGAATCGAACTGCCGGCTTCGGGAGCTGTGAGGATGCAGCCAGTGAGGGCAGATCGAGGCCGGACTCAAGGGTCAAGAGGCAAGCGTGTTTTTATCGTCATATGCGCCAAAACAGAATTTTAGACTTCAGACTTCAGAGTTATAGAGCGGAAGCAGGCCATTCAGCCCACCGTGACCACGCCGACCAGATTTCACCCCTCACACTGACACTATCCTGCACACCAGGGACAGTTTACCCAAGCCAAGTACAAACCTGCACGTCTTTGGAGTGTGGGAGGAAACCGAAGATCTCGGAGAAAACCCACGCAGGTCACGGGGAGAACTCAGTGGGCCGATGGGCCTGTTTCCATGCTGTATCTGTGAACTACACTGAGCGGAACGCTCCCAAACACTATTCTTCTTCGCCTCAATAATAACAGCTACAGTTTCCATTTGTATATAGAAAATAGACAATAGACAATAGGTGCAGGAGGAGGCCATTCAGCCCTTCGAGCCAGCACCGCCATTCAATGTGATCATGGCTGATCATTCTCAATCAGTACCCCGTTCCTGCCTTCTCCCCATACCCCCTGACTCCGCTATCCTTAAGAGCTCTATCCAGCTCTCTCTTGAATGCATTCAGAGAATTGGCCTCCACTGCCTTCTGAGGCAGAGAATTCCACAGATTCACAACTCTCTGACTGAAAAAGTTTTTCCTCATCTCAGTTCTAAATGGCCTACCCCTTATTCTTAAACTGTGGCCCCTTGTTCTGAACTCCCCCAACATTGGGAACATGTTTCCTGCCTCTAACGTGTCCAACCCCTTAATAATATTATACGTTTCGATAAGATCTTCTCTCATACTTCTAAATTCCAGTGTATACAAGCCTAGTCGCTCCAGTCTTTCAACATACGACAGTCCCGCCATTCCGGGAATTAACCTAGTAAACCTACGCTGCACGCCCTCAATAGCAAGAATATCCTTCCTCAAATTTGGAGACCAAAACTG
Source organism: Rhinoraja longicauda (assembly GCF_053455715.1). Taxonomy (NCBI): domain Eukaryota; kingdom Metazoa; phylum Chordata; class Chondrichthyes; order Rajiformes; family Arhynchobatidae; genus Rhinoraja; species Rhinoraja longicauda. Next base: position 21,916,925 of record NC_135985.1, read on the forward strand.
CACACAGTACTCCAGGTGCGGTCTCACTAGGGCCCTGTATAACATCGATAAGGCAGCTAAAACAAAGGATGCCAGTCAAACACCTTGATGCTCCACCTTGGGGGGACATTTTGGGTAAGTGAGGAAAGTCTTAGTCCAACCGTAGGGCGGTCAGGAAGAGAGAGAGAGAAGTTAAGAAGTTAAGCGGTATAGCTACTGCCTTACAGCGCCAGAGACCAGGGTTGCTGTCTGTACGGAGTTTGTACGTTCTCCTCGTGACCGGCGTGGGTTTTCTCCGGGATCTCTGGTTTCCTCCCCCACACCAAAGACGTGCAGGTTTGTAGGTTAATTGGCTTGGTAAAATTGTAAACGATCCCAAGTGTATGTGGGACAATGTTAGTGTGCAGAGATCGCTGGTCGGCGCAGACTCGGTGGGTCGAAGGGCCTATTTTTGCGCTGCATCTCTAAACTAATCTAAACTAAGAGGTCAACTTATTTACATCGGCGAAACCAAACGCAGGCTCGGCGATCGTTTCGCTCAACACCTTCGCTCAGTCCGCCTCAACCCAACCTGATCTCCCGGTGGCTGAGCACTTCAGCTCCCCCTCCCACTCCCAGTCTGACCTTTCTGTCATGGGCCTCCTCCATTGCAGCCCAGTAGTATGAACATCGACTTCTCCAACTTTAGATAGTTCCTCTGTCCCTCTCTTCCACTCCCCCTTCCCAGTTCTCCCTCTATCTTCCTGTCTCCACCTATATCCTTCCTTTGTCCCGCCCACCTGACATCAGTCTGAAGAAGGGCCTCGACCTGAAATGTCACCCATTCCTTCTCTCCTGAGATGCTGCCTGACCTGAAACTAAGAGGTGAATGGTTTGGGAGGGAATCCAGAGTTTATGGATATGGAAATTGAGGGGTTGTTAGAGTGATTGTTTCGGGGGCTAGAAAGAAGCACATCTGTCTCTGAAGTGAAAAGATATTTCGTTATGCAGAGAGTGGTGAATCATTGGCATTCTGTGCCTATGAGGCCGAATGGCTGAATGTATTTAAGATGGGTTTTTGGATGATCAGGGAATCAAATGATTCCAATGATGATTAACTGCAGGAAAGTGACTCTGGGATAAGAGATTGGCCACAACCTTCTTGAATAACAGAACAGGCATACGTGCCAACTAACCACATCTTCATTCCTCTACTGTGAATCCTACTCAAGGTTGCAGAGGTTTCAATATATAGCCCATCTTCAAGATCGAACTGCATTAAATGGATGGGGTAGTTGGGGCATGTTGGTCGCCATGGGCAAGTGGGGCCGAAGGGCCTGCTTCCATGCTGTATGACCTTGCGACTCTCTAACGATTGGATTTTACGCAAAATGAAGCAGAGAGCTCCAAGGTTTAAATATTTCCCTCTAGAATTGATGGTGTTCTGTGTGCCTGGGAAGCGGGCGCTTGGTGATCGCGGTGCCCGGGCGTGGAGGGGCGGCTGTTGGAGGTGAGGGGTGGTGTGTTGGCGGTGGACGTGGGCGGGGGTGTTGGTGCAGGCGGCCGAGGGAGGCCCTGGAGCAGCCGGGCGAGGGAGCGGATCGAGCGCAGTCTGTGGCAGCCGCACGGAACGGCGGTGGCAAGAGCTGGCGGCATCACTCTGGGCAAGAGCTGGCGGCATCACTCTGGGCAAGAGCTGACCCTTACCTCACCCTTCCAGTGCCAGGACCTTAAAGTGGGAAAGTAAGAGACTGCCTGTCTCCTAGGGCCATGATTGGACTTATCAGAGACCGGGAAGTCCAAGATGGCGCCAGAACATGGCGACTCTCTGCGTGATGTTCCAGAAGAGGATTTATTGTACTGATATCGTTCGGCACGGTGGCGCAGCGGTAGAGGTGCTGCCTTGCAGCGCCAGAGACCCGGGTTCGATCCTAACTGTGGATGCTGTTTGTACAGAGTCTGTATGTTCTCCCTGTGACCACATGGGTTTTCTCCGGGTGCTCCGGTTTTCTCCCACACTCCAAAGACGTTCAGGTTTGTAGATTAATTGGCTTCGGTAAAATTAGCAAATTGTCCTTAGCGTGTGTGGGATAGTGCTAGTGTACAGAATGATCACTGGTGTGGGCAGAAGGGCCTGTTTACGCGTTGCATCTCTAAAGTCAAAAGTATAGCAGGATTTGTCTGGATAAATGCAAAACAATTTTTTTCACTGTACTTCTGCACACTTGACAATAAAAAAAAACTAAACTATAATCATCACAAAAATCAACGGACAAAATTGGTACAAATCTCTAGGATAAATATTTCCAGAAAACACATGAGGAATATCAGAATACGACATCTCAGGTGATTCAGTTTAGAATATGGATCGAAACAAAAGAAAGTAGTGCACAAATGTGCTCACGAGATAATTTAATGTGTTTCCAGAGAGAAGAGGGATTGAACAGTATGGTGCCAGGTGACTGGAGTATTTGGAGAGTTTTACTGGTCCTATCTATATACTAAAACTCGTTTGTTTGTTTGTTCCTGAACTACAGCCAAAGCGGTACACGATAGCATGACAATTTTAGGCCCACCTCACTCACCGTCGCCCCTTTGGTGCTAATGGAAGAAGTTTCATTGAAATCGGTGTTATATTTTTTAAGTTATTCACATTTTAAAGTTTAAATCTATCTCCTTGGGAGGGAGGGAGGAAGGGGAGGGAATGGGAGGGGAGGGAGGGGGAGGAGGGAGGATAAGGGGGGGTTGAGGGGAATGGAGTGGGGGGGAGGGGAAGGTGGGGGAGGGGAGGGGAAGTTGGGGGAGGGGGAGGGGGAGGGGAAAGGGGAGGGGGAAGGGGAGGAGGGATGGGGGGATGGGTAGGAGGAGGGAGGGGGGGGGGGGAGAGAGGGGGCTGCACCAATGCAGGAGAGGTTTGGGCCCAACGGGTCCACTTGGTCTGGTTGTTTCTAAATATTTTTAAGATACAAGGAAAAATGTGAAATCTCTTTTGCTGACTTTAGTCTCTGTACCAGCGAAAACGCATGCAGTAGTCTCGAGCAGAGAGCAGCTATATGATGCCGGAATCATCCATCACATCAGGGAAGATGTCATGCCACGAGATTCCTGCAATGAGAATACAACTAATCCCTTTACGGCCCCTTACACCAGTGCCCAGTGACGTCTCATTCATCAGTTAGAGACCGGTTTAAACCAATCTATAAATTTCACTTTCCTTTTATCTATAACTGAAGTATTTATTTGCCAAAAGATATTTAAAATGGCACTTCAGGTATCACAAAATGCTGGAGTAACTCAGCGGGACAGGCAGCATCTCAGGAGAGGAGGAATGGGTGACGTTTCGGGTCGAGACCCTTCTTCAGACTGATGTCAGGGGAGGGGGTGGGACAAAGATAGGATGTAGTTGGAGACAGGAAGACTAGTGGGAGAACTGGGAAGTGGGAGGGGATAGAGAGGGACAGAGGAGCTATCTGAAGTTAGAGAAATCAATGTTCATACCGCTGGGGTGTAAGCTGCCCAAGCGAAATACGAGATGCTGTTCCTCCAATTTGCGCTGGGCCTCACTATGACAACTGAGGAGGCCCATGACAGAAAGGTCAGACTGGGAGTGGGAGTGGGAGTTGATGTGCTCAACCACCGGGAGATCAGTTGTTAAAATGACACAATTGTGGGTCCGTTGTTCAGTCAGGTTATTGAAAGATTATGGAGCTCTAACGACTCAATAAGGTTAAGGTACATGTGAGCACATCACTGGCTGAATGATAGAACTAATTGGACATGCTGAATAGCCTAAATGCTCTACTCTCTGGAGCGCAGGAGGATGAGGGATGATCTTACAGACGTGTATAAAACCATGAGAGGAATCGATCGGGCAGACGCACAGAGTCTCTTGCCCAGAGTAGGGGAATCGAGGACCAGAGGACATAGGTTTAATGTGAAGGGGAAAAAGATTTCATAGGAATCTGAGGGGTGACTTTTAAACACAAAGGGTGGTGGGTGTTTTTGGAACAAGCTGCCAGATGAGGTAGTTGAGGCAGGGACGATCACAACGTTTAAGAAACAGACAGGTACATGTTTGGACAGGTTTGGAGGGATATGGGCCAAACGCGGGCAGGTGGGACATGTTGGCTGGTGTGGGCAAGTTGGGCCGAAGGGCCTGTTTCCACACTGTATCTCTCTGTGACTCTTTTTTCTGTGACCTGCTACAGGAGTGGAGGTGATGACAGTGAGAAAATCAATGCGGGAAGAGACGAATGTTCTCGGCTTATCTTGTGGGGAGATTGGCTCCATTAGAGCCACTTTTCCCCAGCGTTAGTTCAGGCTGACTTTAAATTCCGTTGATGCTTTAGCGGTTTCACAATAGGTTATTCTGCCCTGACAGCGCATTGATAATCTTTCAGCACAAGTCCTGGTAGGGACAAACCACAGGAACACACCGGGTTTATAGGAGCATAAAGCCAGTGAAGATTAATCATGTCCTAACTGTGTTTTAAATGCAGTGGAAAGCTTGTCAACCTGCCTCAATGGAAAAGGGCAGCAGTAGTGCCTTTAGACTCTTTAAATACCGATGCTCATTAGGCAAACCACAGAGTGAGAACTACCACCTGAACATCCTTTATTGAGGGCCAGACTGTACGGAGTTTGTACTTTCTTCCCATGACCTGTGTGGGTTTTCCCAGGGATCTCCGGTTTCCTCCCACACTCCAAAGCCGAACAGGTTTGTAGGCTAATTGGCTTTGGTAACTTTGCAAATTGCCCCTAGTGTGTGTGGGATGGGGAAAGTGTGATCGGCATGGACTCGGTGGGCTGAAGGGCCTGTTTTTTTGCGTTGTATCTCGACAACTAAACAAAAACGAATCAACTCAGCAATAGTGTGGCGCAGCGGTAGAGTTGCTGCCCTACAGCGCCGGAGACCCAGGTTTGATCCCGACTACGGGTGCTGTCTGCCCGGAGTTTGTACGTTCTCCCCGTGACCTCCGTGGGTTTTCTCCGGGATCTCCGGTTTCCTCCCACATTCCAAAGACGTGCAGGTTCATAGCTTAATTGGCTTCGATAAAAATTGTAAATCGTGTGTAGGATGGTGTTAGCGTGCGGGGATCGCTGGTCGTCCGAAGAGCCTGTTTGCGCTGTATCTCTAAACTAAACTAAACTCACATCTGACAGCAGAGACCGTGTATCGAGGTCAAACCATGGAGTGCACTCAGCTTACAGCGAAACATTCACACCCAAATCACACCCGCCCAGTGGACCACTCACCCCACGAGCAGGGCAGAGAGCAGAGAACGATCAAGGGGCTTAAGGTTCCTGTTTTAATCTGCTGCACGATCGCAAGGATCGGATCTGCTTCTGATTAAATTCTGCGGAATAGCCAAAAGACAAGTCTCCTTTATAGAAATTATTCTCTGCGTCATTGGCTAGACAGCAGTTATGGCACAACTCTTACTGCTCACCCCGACGAGGATTTAGTGAGCCATCTTTGTGAATGAGTCACTGCAGTTTAGAACATCGAATGGGCTTGGTAGGCTGTTCTGGATGGGACCAGAGTCAACGACCTTGCCAGAGTCCCATAGAGAACAAAGTGGGTGAGGACCTGTTGGGAGCCCATTTTACAGTCTACTTTCTCTTCCATTATATCTTTCAGGCAGGCAGTGTCCTCACAGAAGGGCTTAGCCAAGTAATTGTTTTGCCACATTAAAACAGCATGGCGCATCAGCAGAGCCCCTTGTACGAAAGTCCCGTAAACACCGCGATCTTTAATTACAACATTTCCAAAACAGCTTTGCCAAGTTTCCTCCTGCAAAGATGTATTACAGTGCATTCTATTGATCAATTGTACGGCCGTGCAGTACTTAACCTTGGAGCTACAACATTGGCAGCCAGCCCTTAAAGGAGGGCTCTGGGTCACAGAGGTGGTTGGGCGGGGAGAGGGACGTCGGGGGTGATGGAGGAGGCCCTGCAACAGGCTGGGGGTTACCTGGGCTTGCCTGGGCTTAATGTGTAAGGAAACAACTGCAGATGCTGGTTTAAATCGAAGGTAGACACAAAATGCTGGAGTAACTCAGCGGGTCAGGCAGCATCTCGGGAGAGAAGGAATGGGTGATGGTTTGGGTCGAAACCATGGGTCTCAGACCAAGATGCTGCCTGACCCGCTGAGTTTATTCCAGCATTTTGTGTCTACCTTACCTGGCCTTACCGGGACTGGGGGATCTGCGGCACGGTGGCGCAGCGGTAGAGTTGCTGCCTTACAGCGAATGCAGCGCCGGAGACTCTTGTTCGATCCTGACTATGGGCGCCGTCTGTACGGAGTTTGTACGTTCTCACCGTGACCTGCGTGGGTTTTCTCCGAGATCTTCGGGGATCGCTGGGCGGCGCGGACTCGGTGGGCCGAAGGGCCTGTTTCCGCGCTGTATCTCTAAATCTAAAATCTAAACTCCAGTACCTGGACTGGGGGAACTTCCAGCATGTGGACTGGACAGTGGATTTTGCACAGTGCACGAGACAGTGGACAGTGCACGAGACAGCCACGCGAAAAAGAATTTCACTGTGCAGTGCATGTATGACTCTAAAGAACCATTGGACCATTGAACCATGGAGACCATTGAGGATGGAGGCAATCAAAGCAGCACTCTTCCAGTTACAGGAGAGTGTTGCTACTTAGAGAACTGAGTGCTCTCAAAGGTATCTTGATAGGCTGGTGAAGAACGGTAAGGACAGTGGTTTTTGGACTTTTGTAAATTGCGTCAAAATATGCTGACTGTGCATGTGAAAAATATGCTGACTGTGCATGTGAAAAATATGCTGACTGTGCATGTGAAAAATATGCTGACTCTGCATGTGAAAAATATGCTGACTCTGCATGTGACAGCTACGCAAAAAAGAATTTCACGGTGCAGTGCATATGTGACAATAAAGAACCATTGGATCATTGATCCATTCAGGATGGAGACGACCAAAGCAGCACTCTTCCAGTTACAGGAGAGGGTTGCTACTTAGAGAATTGAGTACTCTCAAAGGGATCTGGCGAAGAACGGTAAGGACAAGGCGTATGTTCGTTGTGCAAAGGGGGCCGCAGCAAACCTTTACTTTTGTAGCCAGCACCTTGTGGCACAATATCAGATGATTGCAAACCATTAAAGCTTGCAGTTTAAATACGCAAATTCTTTCACGAGGGGGTGAAAGTAAAATCGATAAAGCCTTCCCTTCTCGAGGAATGGGTCTGGTGACCTCCTTGATACAGCAACAAGCAGCAAGATGCAAAGAGGTGCAGGAGGAGGCCATTTGGCCCTTCGAGCCAGCACCGCCATTCATTGTGATCATGGCTGATCATCCACAATCAGTAACCCGTACCTGCCTTCTCCCCATATCCCTTGATTCCACTAGCCCTAGGGGAGCTCTATCTAACCCTCTTTTAAATTCATCCAGTGAATTGGCCTCCACTGCCCTCTGTGGCAGAGAATTCCACAAATTCACAACTCTCTGGGTGAAAAATCCTTTTCTCATCTCAGTTTTAAATGGCCTCCCCTTTATTCTTAGACTGTGGCCCCTGGTTCTGGACTCCCCTAACATTAGGAACAAATTTCCTGCATCTAGCTTGTCCAGTCCTTTTGTAATTCTATATTTTTCTATACGAAGACAAAAAAAAATCCTAGATGCTGGAATCTTGAGCAAAAAAAGCACAAAGTGCTGGAGAAGCTCTGTGGGTCAGGCAACATCCGTGGGGGGAATAAACAGAAGATGTTTCAGGTTGGAACCCTTCAGACTGAACCAGTTCATCCGAAGAAAGCTCTGGATCCAAAACACCGACAACACTTTCTTCCACAGATGCTGCCCGACCCGTTGAGTTCCTCCAGCATTTCGCCTTTTGCTCAAGATTCCAGCATCTGCACTTTTTTATGTCTTTGGGGAAATAACTGTGGTAAAATCTAGTTGTTCTGTGAGAAAATAAGGTCCATAATTTCTTAGACCAGGGAGGTTAATAATCATATTGGGACAGGGTGGCACAGTCTCACAGCCTCAGAGTTGCTGCCTTTCAGTGCCGGAGACCTGGGTTCAATGCTGACTACGGATGCTATCCGTACGGAGTTTGTACGTTCTCCCCTTGACCGTGTGGGCTTTCTCTGGGTGCTCAGGTTGCCACCCACACCCTAAAGACGTACACGTTTGCAGGCTAATTGGCTTAATTATCATATCATCATCATATCATATATATACAGCCGGAAACAGGCCTTTTCGGCCCACCAAGTCCGTGCCGCCAAGCGATCCCCGTACATTAACACTATCCTACACCCACTAGGGACAATTTTTACATTTACCCAGCCAATTAACCTACATACCTGTACGTCTTTGGAGTGTGGGAGGAAACCGAAGATCTCAATTGTTGGTTAAAAATTGTAAGTTGTCCCTAGTGGATAGGATAGTGCTAATGTACACGGTGATTGCTGGTCAGCACGGACTCGGTGGGTCGAAGGGCCTGTTTCCAGGCTGTATCTCTAAGCTAAACTAGACTGAGCCTATGATGTTGTACCATTGGATAGAAAATCGGCTCCATGGAAGGAAGAGGGTGATAATGGAAGGTTGCTTCTCGGACTGGAGGCCTATGACTAGTGGTGTGCCTCAGGGTTCGGTCCTGGGCCCGTTACTGTGTGTCATCTACATCAATGATTTGGATGAGAACATACATGGCGAGGTTAGCAAGTTTGCTGATGATACAAAAGTGGGTGGTTTTGCAGATAGTGAAGATGGTTGTGAAAAATTGCAGCAGGATCTGGATCGATTGGCCAGGTGGGCTGAGGATTGCTTGATGGAATTTAATACAGAGAAGTGTGAGGTGTTGCATTTTGGGAAGTCTAACATGGGCAGGACCCACACAGTGAACGGTGGAGCTCTGGAGAGTGTTGTAGAGCAGAAGGATCTAGGAGTGCAGGTGGATGGTTCCTTGAAGGTGGAGCCACAAGTAGAAAATGCTTTTGGCCCATTGGCCATCAGTCAGAATATTGAGTATAGAAGTTGGGAGGTCATGTTGCAGTTGTATAAGACGTTGGTGAGGCCGCATTTAGAGTATTACCTTCATGTGCACCATGCTATAGGAAAGATGTTGTCAAGCTGGAAAGGGTACAGAGATTTACGAGGATGTTGCCAGGACTAGTCAAGTCGTCAATTTTATTTGTTTAGCACATTTAAAAACAACCCACGTTGACCAAAGTGCTGTACATCAGTTCAGGTACTAAGAACGGACATACAATGGCACACAAACATAACAGCACATACATAAACAGTTCACAGCACCCCCTCAGAGGGCCTCAAACGCTAGGGAGTAGAAATAGGTTTTGAGCCTGGACTTAAAGGAGTCGATGGCGGGGGCAGTTCTGATGGGGAGAGGGATGCTGTTCCACAGTCTAGAAGCTGCAGTCTAGAGGGTCTGAGCAATAGGGAGAGGTTGAGTAGGCTGGAACTCTATTCCTTGGAGTGCAGGAGGATGAGGGGGATCTTATTGAGGTGTATAAAATCATGAGAGGAATAGATCGGGTAGATGCAAAGGGTAGTTGAATCAAGGACTAGAGGACATAGGTTTATGGTGAAGGGGAAAAGATTTAATAGGAATCTGAGGGGTAACTTTTTCACACAAACGGCGGTGGGTGTATGGAACAAGCTGCCAGAGGAGGTAGTTGAGGCTGGTACTATCCCAACATTCAAGAAACAGTTTGACAGGAACATGGATGGGACAGGTTTGGAGGGATATGGACCAAACACGGGCAGGTGGGACTAGTGTAGCTGGTGTGGGCAAGTTGGGCCGAAGGGCCTGCTCCTACGCTGTATCACTCTATGACTCTAACGTTGACATAGTCTTGGAGGAGAGAGTTAATGCCTGAGAAAATGTTCTAATTAAAATGAAAACCTAATTAGAACATAAGAGATTGAATTTCCCTCTAGGGACTTGATATTGCTCTGCCCGAGGGTAAGTTGTGAATTGATTTCCAGCTACACAACAAGATGTTTTTAGAGCAGTGCACAGGAATTTTACACCATTGACTCATACAGGGGTAGGATATGCATTACTTCCCCCAAAGTTTTCTACCAAGGATAAAATTGATGCCAATACCAATTTAAAATCGGTTTTAAAGGAATCTTGTGATCTCACATCTGTTATTTGCACAGAGGGTGGTGGGTATATGATACGAGCTGCCAGAGGAGGTACTTGAGGCAGGTACTATGTAACAACATTTAAAAGATATTTGGGAAGGTCCAAGGACTGGAGAGGTTAAGAGGGATATGGGGAAGAGGGACTATTGTAGATGGGGCATGTTGGTCAGCACGGGCACGTTGGCGCGAAGGGCCTGTTTCAACGCTGTGTGACTCTATGACTCTGTAGCCTGGTCTGTCATTGTCAGGTCACTGGGGATTGCTTCTGTGACCCTGTGCAGTCCAAGGACGGCCCCCCCTCCCCCGCCAGCCAACCTTTTTCATCAGAGATGCTGCCATGATTGAATGGCGGAGTGGACTCGATGGGCCGAATGGCCTAATTCTGCTCCTATCACTGGCGAAGATGCCTGAGCCGTTGAGTTACTCCAGCACTTTGTGCTTATCCTCGGTATCAAGCCAGAATCTGCAGTTCCTTCCTGCACAATTAAAGTCCGCGGCTAACTAGTTACTGATGACCGATGCGTCCTAAATGGCCCTGGGCTTTCAGCACTGGGCGATCATCGAGGGCAATAAAGAATGTCAATGGAAACACCTTTGCAGGGCCGAGCGGCTTTCCCATTCCTGTCGCTGTGCAGCTACTCCTCAGCAGTTTGCCGGTGATGGTCAGATTATGCTGAGTCGCTGAGATCGGGTAATTCTATGATCCTTGCCTGTGACTGCCAAATGCATCGTACACATCCCACACCAGCAAATCACACAGAGTGAAGGGAGAACGCTGGCACAGGGGAATGTGAACGCAGATCCGAGATGTATAAAACGATCAAATGATATCACACTTAGAACATGATCTCCCACTCACTTCTACCCTCCAAAGATAGCATGTCTACGTTGCACTTTTTGTTAACCATTGTGTGTCGTCCATGCCCTCTAACTTGTCCATCCCATGCTCCTCCAAAGTACCTCAGGTCTCGGTTCTTCCCCCCCTCATCCTCACCCCAACCGGCATAACCGGCAACTGGGCGCAGCAGGTAGAGCTGCCGCCTCACGGCACCAGGTTCCCAGGTTCGATCCTGGCCACGGGTGCTGTCCGCGCGGAGCTTACGCGCTCTCCCCGCGACCACGTGGGTTTTCTCCAGGTGCTCCGGTTTCCCCTCACATTCCAAAGACAAGCTGGTTTGCAGGTTAATTGGCTTCTGTACATTGCCCCTAGTGTACAGGATGGGAAAGTGGAATAACATTGAGCTGGTGTATGGGTGATCAGTGTGGACTCTGTGGGCCGAAGGGACGTTTCCATGCTGTATCTGTGCCTCTAAACTAAACTATTACCTCACACTCTTCTTCAGAAGCAACTCTTCATTTTCTTAAGTCTTCAGCTCTTCAGCCCCAGACTGACCTGGAAAGCCCAAGCTTGGCATCAGCTAACTCCATTAGTGTCCAAACCTTGACCGCTCTCTAACAATGTGGACCATGGACCTTCACATGGTGTGTGAGTTATAAACCAAACCCAGCCTCACGCTAGCGAAACATTTTACATTTATTCCAAGCCAATAGGCCTACAACCCTGTACATCTTGGGAATGTAGGAGGAAACTGGAGCTTCCCAGAGAAAACCCACGCAGAGAACGTACAAACTCCGTACAGACCACCCATAGCCGGGATCGAACCCGGGTCTCTGGCGCAATAAGGCGGCCACAAAACGCTGGAGTAACTCAGCGGGACAGGCAGCATCTCTGGAGAGAAGGAATGAGCGATGTTTCGGATCGAGACCCTTCTTCAGACTGATGTCAGGGGAGTGGGCGATACAGAGATAAAATGTAGTCGGAGACAGTAAGACTGGTGGGAGAACTTTGAAGGGTGAGGGGATGGAGAGAGAGGGAAAGCAGAGGGCTACTTGAAGTTAGAGAAGTCAATGTTCATACCAACAGAGAAGTCTGATTCATACCAGATGCTGGTTTAAATCGAAGGTAGACACAAAATGCTGGAGTAACTCAACGGGTCAGGCAGCATCTCTGGAGAGAAGGAATGGGTGACGTTTCGGGTCGAAACTTCAGTCTGAAGAATGCTGCCTGAGTCGCTCCAGCATTCTGTGTCGACCTTCAATGTTCATACCGCTGGGGTGTAAGCTGCCCAAGCGAAATATGAGGTGCTGTTCCTCCAATTTGCGCTGGGCCTCACTCTGACAATGGCAGAGTATTCCCAGGACAGAAAGGTCAGTAAGGCACCAACTGTACCACTGCGCCACTGTGCCGCCCTGATCAGACGTGCAACTTTGCAGGTGAGGTGTTCACCTGAGGTCCTGGTTACTGCTCAGGTGGATGGTAAAGCTCCTAGCGTACTATCCAAACAACAGAGGCTATCTGGTCACAACCACCAAACAGTCTTCCCCTCATGGCCTTGCAATGTGTCAATTGGCTCCCCGTCAGAAAATCTGTCCTTGGCTGTTAAGTGTTTTGGGACATCATTAGATCATGTATGGTTCTATTTAAACAAAGGTCATTTCTCCTTTTACTAGTAGTTTTACTATTACTGTGAGCCACTATTCCCGAGGTATAAATTGTATTTGGGATGTGTTGCAGGCTTTAAATCAGATATGAAGCATATCTTACGGGCACGTCATTGGGAAATTTGTTCCATTGTGAAAAATTACAGTTAAATGTTCAGGGTTTGTACGTTCTCCCTGTGACTGCGTGGGTTTTCTCTGGGTGCTCCGATTTCTTCCCACGCTCCAAAGACGTACAGGTTGGTAGGTTAATTTGACTTATGTAAATTGTAACTTGTCCCGAGTGTGTCGGGTAGTACTAGTGTACGGGGATCGCTGGTCGGAACAGACAACGAGGGACAATTTTACATTTTTATTTTTACCAAGCCAATTAACCTACAAACCTGTACGTCTTTGGAGTGTGGGAGGAAACCAAAGATCTCAGAGAAAACCTATGCAGGTCACGGGGAGAACGTACAATCTCCGTACAGACAGCAACCATAGTCAGGATGGAACCTGGGTCTTAGACTGCAACTCTAAGGCAGCAACTCTATCACTGCACCACCACTGCTGCCAATAACTTCAGATTTATTTACTTCATTGGATTCAGATTCCCCGGTGGGTGTGGCAGGTTTCAAACTTGTGTCTCTCGGTCGTAAATCTAAGCTAGGCTGCCAATATAACCTCGAAGCCTCAGCACCCTAAAGCTGTTTGCAGCTGTAAACAAACGTGCACTTATCTGATGACTGACGAGGCTGAGTTACTGCCTCACGGTTTTCAGCGACCCAGGTTCAATCCTCACCTTGGGTGCTGTCCATGTGGAGTTTGCAAGTTCTCTCTGTACAACCACATGAAGGAAGCTCCATCTTGCTCCCACATCCCAAAGACATGCGGGTTGGTAAGTCGTATAAGAAGATAACTGCAGATGCTGGTACAAACCGAAGGTATTTATTCATAAAATGCTGGAGTAACTCAGCAGGTCAGGCAGCATCTCGGGAGAGAAGGAATGGGTGACGTTTCGGGTCGAGACCCTTCTTCAGACTTGGCCCATGATAAATTGCCTCGAATGCATACGTGAGTTGTAGAATCTGAATGGAGTTGGGAGAATAAAATGGGATTAGTGTAGGATTAGTGGAGATCAGTGCTTGGTGACCAGCATGGACCTGGCCTAGTCGTAACATTTTCGAGGTGTCTTCCAGGGTGGGGGGGGGATCTCAAGTGCGTTCTCGCAATTTTGTCTGGATTAAAGGAGGTGCCAGAAAATCGGATCTGGGTCTGTGCCGACTCCCAGAGTTAGCCGGGGAAACCCACACATGGTCACTGAAAGACTGTGCAAACTCCACGCAGACAGCAGCCAAGGTCCGGATCGAATCCTGGTTGCTAGAGGAAAGAGGAAACAGCTCTGTTAACGATGCTGCTCTGCCACTAACACCGAGTCATGGTATTTATTCACAAAATACTGGAGTAACTCAGCGGGTCAGGCAGCATCTCAGGAGAGAAGGAATGGGTGACGTTTCGGGTCGAGAACCTTCTTCAGACTGAAGAAGGGTCTCGACCCGAAATGTCACCCATTCCTTCTCTCCTGAGATGCTGCCTGACCCGCTGAGTTACTCCAGCATTTTGTGAATAAATACCTTCGATTTGTCCCAGCATCTGCTGTTATTTTCTTACATCACTGAGTCATGGGTCAAGATTGTTAAATCGCCATAAATACTGTCAAAGGACCATTGAAACTCTTCTACACAGCAGCTTAGCAGGCCTGTAAACACAATGCACACAGATAATGTAGTCATAGAGCCACCCAGCATGGAAACAGGACCTTCGGCCCACTTGTCCATACTGACCAAGATGCCCCACCTACACTATTTCCATCTGCTCGTGTTTGGTCCAAATCCCTCTAAACCTTTCCCATCCATATATAATACGACATTTCAATAAATTATTAACCGTATTTCTGGTGCAAAAACAGAAGTCCTTAGTGCAACCAAAGGCAGTCAATAGAAAATGATAGTTGCTGAGTGATGTGTAGTATTCAAGAGCCTGATGGTTGTAGGAAATAAGCTGTTCTCGGATCTGGTGGTCATGTTTTTCAGGCTTCCAGTGCCAGGTGCAAAAAGAAAGTATGGGTCTTTGATGATATTAGTTGCGTTTTTGAGGAAACACCTTCTATGGACCCCTTCAATGGCGGAGATCAGCACCTGAGGTGGACGGGGCAGTGTCCACCATTTTCTGTTATCTCCTTTGTCCCTGTGCGTTCAGGTAGCCGTACCAGGCCATGGTGCTGTGTCCATAACTACATCCGTAAGGCCAAGATCAGACCAGTCACGTTCCAAGTGAATGGCAGGTTGGGCTTGAGCAGTCTAGAGTTTGGTTTAGTTTAGTTTAGTTTGGTTTCGAGATACAGCGTGGAAACAGGTCCTTCGCCCCCCCGTCACTCCCCCCCCCCCCCCCCGAGTCCACTCCGACCAGCGATCCCCGCACATTAACACTATCCTACACGCACTAGGGACGATTTACAATTTTACCAAGCCAACTAACCTACAAACCTGCTCGTCTTTGGAGTGTGGGAGGGAAATGGAGCTTCTGTAGAAAACCCACCCAGATCACGGTGGGAACGTATACAAAGACCGTACAGACAGCATCCGTAGTCAGGATCAAACCTGGGTCTCTGGTGGTGTAAGACAGCAACTCTACCGCTGCGCCACCATGCTGCCATGTGCACTTTTTTCCTGCTTTGAATGATTACTGCAGATGATACTAAGCTGGGGGGCAGTGTGAATTGTGAGGAAGATGCAATAAGGCTGCAGGGTGACTTGGACAGGTTGTGTGAGTGGGCGGATACATGGCAGATGCAGTTTAATGTGGATAAGTGTGAGGTTATCCACTTTGGTGGTAAGAATAGGAAGGCAGAGTATTAT
The DNA here is from genome assembly GCF_053455715.1 of Rhinoraja longicauda. NCBI lineage: Eukaryota > Metazoa > Chordata > Chondrichthyes > Rajiformes > Arhynchobatidae > Rhinoraja > Rhinoraja longicauda. The sequence goes on from NC_135985.1 coordinate 21,932,419, forward strand.
CTGAATGGTGTCAAGTTAGGAAGAGGGGATGTTCAACGAGATCTGGGTGTCCTAGTGCATCAGTCACTGAAAGGAAGCATGCAGGTACAGCAGGCAGTGAAGAAAGCCAATGGAATGTTGGCCTTCGTAACAAGAGGAGTTGAGTATAGGAGCAAAGAGGTCCTTCTACAGTTGTACAGGGCCCTGGTGAGACCGCACCTGGAGTACTGTGTGCAGTTTTGGTCTCCAAATTTGAGGATGGATATTCTTGCTATTGAGGGCGTGCAGCGTAGGTTCACTAGGTTAATTCCCGGAATGGCGGGACTGTCGTATGTTGAAATGCTGGAGCAATTAGGCTTGTATACACTGGAATTTAGAAGGATGAGGGGGGGTCTTATTGAAACATATAAGATAATTAGGGGATTGGACACATTAGAGGCAGGAAACATGTTCCAAATGTTGGGGGAGTCCAGAACAAGGGGCCACAGTTTAAGAATAAGGGGTAGGCCATTTAGAACGGAGATGAGGAAAAACTTTTTCAGTCAGAGAGTGGTGAAGGTGTGGAATTCTCTGCCTCAGAAGGCAATGGAGGCCAGTTCGTTGGATGCTTTCAAGAGAGAGCTGGATAGAGCTCTTAAGGATAGCGGAGTGAGGGGGTATGGGGAGAAGGCAGGAACGGGGTACTGATTGAGAGTGATCAGCCATGATCGCATTGAATGGCGGTGCTGGCTCGAAGGGCTGAATGGCCTCCTCCTGCACCTATTGTCTATTGTCTATTGTCTATTGTCTATTGTCTATTGTCTATTATGCCAAGCAGCGTGGGCTCATCTCGGACCCCTTTTTTTCCCCATTCATCGAAAACTGATAAAAAACTGATAATGTGCGGGGATCGCTGGTCGGCGCGGACCCGGTGGGCCGAAAGGGCCTGTTTCCATGCTGTATCTCTAAACTAAATTGCCTGAAGAAGTCCGAAGAAGGGTCTCGACCCGAAACGTCACCCATTCCTTCTCACCAGCGTTTTGTGTCTGGACCTGAGGCAGTGAGCACACCCACTCCAAAGGCCCTCACGCACAGCGGAGGCAAACTTAGATCGAACAGTTGGAATCTACTGTTACAGTGCGTCAGGCTCGGGGAAAGAGGAGATGTGCCGATGAGTTCTGGTGACCCTCAGAGCAGAGCAGCTGTCAAGGACAGCGATTAGCTTATCTTTCACACTTAGCAGAGCCACAGGCCGGTTGCATTCTAAATTAGGAGCAATCAGACTCCTGACAGTTTAACACCCTTGTCAGTCGATGGGAGCACAATCGGCCACTTTAAAATGTATTGACTGGGCCTCCAGCTCCACACAGCTGTTGAGGGGAAGCATCAGAGGTGAGGCATCGAGAATCACGCTTCAACACATCCCACCTCCTGGGCTGAATTTCAGCCAGGAGTGTGGCTTCAATCAATTCCAAAATATCCATCTCACCTTGGCCTTTGACAGACCTGTAATGAACCATGGTACCAACACGCTTGTTTCCAGTATTGTTTCATTATCACCGTAAATTACCAACGTGACTCATTCTTGCAGGCGAGAATATCTCTGGGACACTGGAAATCCATATAAATATAGCTGGCAATTGTATTGCCTTTGCAGGTATTGCTGTCAGATGTACCAATATCATATCATATCATATATATACAGCCGGAAACAGGCCTTTTCGGCCCTCCAAGTCCGTGCCGCCCAGTGATCCCCGTACATTAACACTATCCTACACCCACTAGTTACAATTTTAGGGACAATTTTTACATTTACCCAGCCAATTAACCTACATACCTGTACGTCTTTGGAGTGTGGGAGGAAACCGAAGATCTCGGAGAAAACCCACGCAGGTCACGGGGAGAACGTACAAACTCCTTACAGTGCAGCACCCGTAGTCAGGATCGAACCTGAGTCTCCGGCGCTGCATTCGCTGTAAAGCAGCATCTCTACCGCTGCGCTACCGTGCCGCCCAATAGACAGTGAATATTTGTGTTTTGTTTGAATGAATGAATGAATGAATGAATGAATGAATGAATGAATAAGTTTATTGGCCAAGTATATGCAGATGCAAGGAATGTGCCTTGGTGCTCCGCTCACAAATGACAACACAAACATACAGTTAACACAATTGAGAATAAAGCATAACCACATCAAGACAATACGGATACAACATTACGGTCTAAACATGTGGGTGAAAATAAACCAGAGCAAAAAAGAGACGTCAGACTTTGGTTGTTGAGTAGAACTATCACCCGTGGAAAACTACTACTTTGCTACCCAGGCTTTCCATTATACATGAGTACAATCGAGCTATTCACAAGAACAACAGGTAGTGCAAAGAGGATGTTAAACAGAGTGCAGAATATAATGTTACAGTTACAGGGGAAGTGTGGATTTTAAAAAAGTGCAGGGGGTGCAATGAGGTAGGTTGGGAGATTTGGGACTACATCCTTAGCTTATGAGAGGTCTGTACAATAGAATGAGAACAGACTAGGAAGGCACAGTGATGCAGCTGATGGAGCTGCTACCTCACAGCGCCAGAGACCCTGGTTCGATCCTGGCCTCTGGTGCTGTCTTGTGTGGAGTTTGCACGTTCACCCCATGACCGCGTGGGTTACCGCCAGGTGCTCCGGTCTCCTCCCACATCCCAAAGACGCGTTGAGTTTGTAGGTTAACTGGCCCTCTGTAAATTGCCCCTCGTGTGGAGGGAGTGGATGAGAAGGGAGACAGCATAGAACTACTGTGAACAGGTCAGTGTGGATTCGATGGGCCGAAGGGCCTGGTTCCACGCTTCATATTTCCATCAATTCAATCAAAACCAGCGTGGAAGAAGCTGTTTCTGACTCTGAATTGAAACACTAACCTGGAAATGGAGACATAACCAAGGCATTCTGAGATTACGTATCACTGATACATATTTCAGTTTTTGCACGTGGTGTTGAGAAAAGCTCAGCTGAGAGAATTAAAGTCCTTGTGCCGTTGTGGGCCAGTGGCGAAGAATACCCCCATTCTAAGATCACCTACACACTCTCCGAAGGTATCACAAAATGCTGGAGTAACTCAGCGGGTCAGGCAGCATCTCAGGATAGAAGGAATGGGTGACGTTTCGGGTCAGGACCCTTCTTCAGACTGATGTCAGGGGAGAGAGCAGGACCAGCTCAGGAAGAGGTCAGCAGCTCTGCCTGTGCTTCTGAGAGAGGAAGAGCTTGCATTTACATTTCCACAGTCACAGTGTGAGAATGACCTCAAGCTGTTCACATCCGATGAAGTACCGGACTGGGAAGGAAATGCAGATGTTGGTTTACACTGAAGATAGACACAAACTGCTGGAGAAACTCAGCGGGTCAGGCAGCATCTCTGGAGAGAAGGAACGGGTGACGTTTCGAGATCAGTCTGAAGAAGGTTCTGGACCCGAAACGTTGCCCATTCCTTCTCTCCGATGAAGTACTGTTGAAGACACAAGTTAGACTGCTGTTGCTGGAACCTTGAGATAAAAAAACCCAAATTGCTGGAGAAACTATGGATGTCACAGTGGCGCAGCGGTAGAGTTGCTGCCTTACAGCACCAGAGACCCATGTTTGATCCTGACTACGGGTGCTGTCTGTACGGAGTTTGTACGTTCTCCCCGTGACCGTGTGGGTTTTCTCTGGGTGTTTCGGTTTCCTCCCACACTCCAAAGATGCACTGGCTTGTAGGTTAATTGGCTTTTGTAAAGAAATGTCCCTAGTGTGTAGGATAATGTATGG